>NC_086101.1:104613775-104721275 GCF_963921235.1 Mobula hypostoma | reverse complement strand
GACCCTGGGAGTGTGTGATGGGACGGTGTGGAGGGAGCTTCACTCTGTGTCTGACCCCGGGAGTGTGTGATGGGACAGTGTAGACGGAGCTTCATTTTCTGAACTTGTGCCCTGGGAGCCACAGAGTTATACAGCAGATACAGGCCCTTCAGCCCAACCTCTCCATACTGACCATGTTGTGGACCTGTGCTGGGCCCACTTAAGACCATAAGACCATAAGACAAAGGAGCAGAAGTCGGCCATTCAGCCCATTGAGTCTGCTCCGCCATTTTATCATGAGCTGATCTATTCTCCCAGTCAGTCCCACTCCTCCGCCTTCTCACCATACCCTTTGATGCTCTGGCTACTCAGATACCTATCAATCTCTGCCTTAAATACACCCACTGACTTGGCCTCCACTGCTGCCCTTGGCAACAAATTCCATAGATTCACCACCCTCTGGCTAAAAAATTTCTTCGCATCTCTGTTCTGAATGGGTGCCCTTCAATCCTTAAGTAGTGCCCTCTCGTACTAGACTCCCCCATCATGGGAAACAACTTTGCCACATCCACTCTGTCCATGCCTTTCAACATTCGAAATGTTTCTATGAGGTCCTCCCTCATTCTCCAAGGAATACAGTCCAAGAGCGGACAAACGTTCCTCGTATGTTAACCCTCTCATTCCCGGATTCATTCTAGTGAATCTTCTCTGTACCCTCTCCAATGTCAGCACATCCTTTCTTCAATACTTGGCCACATTTGGTCCGTACCTTCTGAACCGTTTCAATCCTTGCAGCTGCCCCAGTGTTGACGAATTTCATGACACATGCCGGTGATAATAAACCTGATTCTGATTCTTGCTATTGTTAATGTACCTGTAAGAAGTGTAAGAAGGGAGTGACTTTTGGCTGGAGAGACTCAGTGTCAGAAGAGAGTTGTTCCTGATGGTGGGACACTCCAGGATCAGGAATCACAGCATGAAGATAACAATATAAGAACTGGGAGCCACTCAGTCCATCCCGCCTGCTCTGCCATTCAATAATGTCATGACTGATCTGGCCACGGACACAACTCGACCTGCCTCTCTTTGCACCATAACCCTGAATTCCCCTGCTATGCAAAAATCTATCTAACTGTGTCATAAATATATTTAACAAGGTTGCCCCTACTGCTGCACTTGGCAGAGACTTCCACAGATTCACTACTGCAATACTTCACTCCCAATCAAGCACAACCTGTCAGGTCTGCACAGGCAGGCACCTCCGTGTCTCCACTCAACTAACAGGAGTCTCCTGCCACGCATTTCCAACTCATCACCTGCAGCCTATTTAAACCCAGCTGTCATCCACAGCACATGTTCATTTATCAAACTAGCCGGCCTCAGCTAGTCACTCCTAGCCTTCAGTTACCCTGTTGCCTGTTAGGGTTAGTATCTGTTCTCTCTTGTTTTGTGGCCCCTTGTTGCCTGTTAGGGTTAGTATCTGTTCTCTTACAGTTTATTACTAAAGGATTGTTTACTGCTAAATTGTCTCCATTGCTCTGCTTTTGGTCAAGCCCTCTCTGTGTTTGCTGACATAGCACCTTCTATGCACGCTTTGAAAAGAATAAAACTACACCTGTGTGAATCCCTGCAGCACCTGGTGACCCTGTGACCTCCGACTCAGAGACTGATGTCAGAGCATCACAACAGGTCCTGAAGGGATACCTGGCAGGGCTCTGAAAACCTGTGCCAACCAACTGGCAGGAGTGTTCAAGGGCACCTTCAATCTCTCCCTCTGCAAAAGGGCGACAGTCATATCAGTGCCCAAGAAGAGCAGTGTGAGCTGCCTCAGTGACCATCACCCGGGTGCACTCACTCCTACTGTGATGAAGTGCTCTGAGAGGTTGCTCATGGCCAGAGTCAACTCCTGCCTCGGCAAGAACCTGGACCCACTGCAATTTGTCTATCACTCCAACAGGTCTACAGCGGACGTGATCTCACAGACTCTCCACTCAGCCTGGATCACCTGGACAATAGTAATACTTGTGTCAGGCTGCTGTTTATTGACTGCAGCTCAGTGTTCAACACCATCAAACCCTCAGTTCTAATCGACAAGCTCCTAAACCTGGGCCTCTGTACCTCCCTCTGCAACTGGATCTCGACTTCCTCTCCGGGAGAGCGTAGTCAGAGCGGATTGGAAATAACATCTCCCCCTTGCTGTCAATCAACACTGGTGCACCTCGATACTGTGTACGTCGTCCACTGCTCTACTCCCTCTACACCATCACTGTGTGGCTAGGCACAGCTCAAATGCCATCTATAAATTTGCCAATGACATACTATTGTTTGCAGAATTTCAGATTGTGACAAGGAGGCGTACAGCAGGGAGATAGATCAGCTGGTTGAGTGGTGTCACAACAACAACCTTGCACTCAATGTCAGTAAAACCAAGGAATTAATTGTGGACTCAGGAAGGGGAAATGGAGGGAACACACACCAGTCCTCAGTGAAAGATCAGAAGTAGAAAGGGTGAGCAGTTTCAGGTCCTTGGGTTTCAACGTCTCTAAAGATCTGTCCTGGACCCAACATACTGATGCAGCTATAAAGAAGGCACAACAGTGGCTATATTTCATTAGTAGTTTGAGGAGATTTGTATGTCACCAGAAATTTCTACTGATGTACGGTGGAGAGCATTCTGACTGGTTGTATTACTATCTGTTATGGAGGGGCTACTGCACACGATCAGAAAGAGCTGCAGTAAGTTGTAAACTCAGCCAGCCCCATCATGGGCACCAGCCTCTCCAGCATCAAGGTCACCTTCAAAAGGCAATGCCTCAAAAAGGCAGCATCAATCATTAAGGACCCTCACCTCGAGGACATGCCCTCTTCTCATTGCTAATGTCAAGGAGAAGGTACAGGAGCCTAAAGACACACACACACACACACACACACACAGTGTTTCAGGAACAGCTTCTTCCCCTGCACCATCAGATTTCGGAATGGACATTGAACTCGTGAACACTACCTCACTAATTTCTTGCTCTCTTTTTGCACTACTTATTTAATTTTTTAATGTATATATTTCTTATTGTAATTTATAGTTTTTTTATTCTGTACTGCTGCTGTAAAACAACATATTTCACAACACATGCCAGTGATACCAAACCTGATTCTGATTCCTATTCTCTGAAAAATCAATTTCTGTCCCAGATCTATTCCACCAAACCCTGAGGCTACGTCTCCTAGTTCTAGTTGCAATTACGGGTGAAAACACCTTTCCTTTCTCTATCTTATCTGTCTTTTTCATAATGTTGTATGTTTCTATAGGGTCTCCTCTCATTCTTCTGAATTCCACTGTGTATAGTTCCAGGTGATTCAATGTCTCCTCATAGGTTAACCCCTCATCCTCAGAATCAACCTGGTAACTTCCTCTGCACCATCTCCAAAGCCAGTTATATATTTCCTCAAGCAAGGAGACTAGAACTGCACACAGTGTTCAAGGTACAGCCTCACCAATACCCTGTATAGTTGCAGCAAAACCTCCTTGCTCTTACATTACAAAAAGTACTGGAATCGGGCCAATACATCACGGGTAAAACCCTCCTGACCATTGAGCACATCTACATGAAATGTTGTCATAGAAAAGCAGCATCCATCATCAAAGATCCTCACCACCCAGGCCATGCTCTTTTCTCGTTGCTGCCATTGGGTAGAAGGTACAAGAGCCTCAGGACTTGCACCCCTAGGTTTAAGAACCCCTCAACCATCAGGCTCTTGAACAGAAGAAAATAATTAAACTCATCCATTAAGATATTCCCACAATGATCTCACATTAAGGACACTTTATCTTGTTATTTCATGCTCTCGTTATTTATTGCTATTTATTTATATTTGCATTTCAACAGTTTATTGTCTTCTATGCTCTTGCTCTTTCATTGATCCTGCTTAGTTACTGATCTATACATTTGCTGAGTATGCCCACAGGAAAAAAAATCTCAGAGTTATATGTGGTGACATGTATGTATTCTGATAATAAATTCAACTTTGAATGTTCAGTCCCTCTAACAATGAAGGCCAACATTCCATTTGCTTTCATGATGGCTTGCTGCACCTGCAAGCCAATCTTTTGTGATTCATGCACAAGCACTCCCAGGTCCCTCTGCACAACATGCTGCAATCTTTCACTATACAGGGAGATGGAGGGGACAAGAGAAATATCTCCCCTTGGGGTGGTGAACTGTGTATTCTGAAGGAAGAGGCCAAATCTTCAACCATCTTCAGGAAAGGGATGCAGATGTTTCTTCAAAGGGACCAAGGGAGATGTGGAGACAGTGGGAACTGTGTACTGGCGGGTGGTCAGTCATGCTAACATTGATTGGGTGAGCAGGACTGATCGGATGAATGGCCTTCAGCCTATAACTGTGCATACCTTCCTCCTGGTTGTGTATTTCACACAGTGATAAGGCCAGGGTCACAGAGATAACTCCATATGACATAGGAGCAGAATTAGGCCACTCAGCCCATCAAGTCTGCTCCACCATTTCATCCTGGCGCATGTATTGTCCTGTCAATTCCATTCTCCTGCCTTCTCCCTGTAAGCTTTGACAACCTGATTAATCAAGAACCTATCAAAATCCACTTTAAATATACCCAATGACTTGGCCTGCATAGCTATCCATGACAATGAATTCCACAGATACCCACTCTGACTAAAGAAATTCCTCCTCATCTCCATTCTAAACGGATGTCCCTCTATTCTGAGGCTGTGCCCTCTGGTCCTAGACTCTCCCACGATAGGAAACATTCTCTCCATACCCACTCGATATAGGCCTTTCAATATTCGATAGGTTTCAATGAGAACCCCCACCCCCACCCCACCCCGGTTCTTCTAAACTTCTAAACTCCAGCAAGTACAGGCCCAGAGCCATAAAACGCTCGTCGTACATTAACCCTTTCATTCCCAGAATCATTCTCCTGAACCTCTTCTGGACCCTCTCCAATGCCAGCATATCCTTTCTTAGATATGGGGCACAAAACTGCTCACATAGAAACATAGAAACATAGAAACATAGAAACATAGAAACATAGAAACATAGAAAATAGGTGCAGGAGTAGGCCATTCGGCCCTTCGAGCCTGCACCACCATTTATTATGATCATGGCTGATCATCCAACTCAGAACCCTGCACCAGCCTTCCCTCCATACCCCCTGATCCCCGTAGCCACAAGGGCCATATCTAACTCCCTCTTAAATATAGCCAATGAACTGGGCTCAACTGTTTCCTGTGGCAGAGAATTCCACAGATTCACCACTCTCTGTGTGAAGAAGTTTTTCCTAATCTCAGTCCTAAAAGGCTTCCCCCTTATCCTCAAACTGTGACCCCTCGTTCTGGACTTCCAACATCGGGAACAATCTTCCTGCATCTAGCCTGTCCAATCCCTTTAGGATTTTATACGTTTCAATCAGATCCCCCCTCAATCTCCTAAATTCCAACGAGTACAAGCCCAGTTCATCCAGTCTTTCTTCATATGAAAGTCCTGTCATCCCAGGAATCAATCTGGTGAACCTTCTTTGTACTCCCTCTATGGCAAGGATGTCTTTCCTCAGATTAGGGGACCAAAACTGCACACAATACTCCAGGTGTGGTCTCACCAAGGCCTTGTACAACTGCAGTAGTACCTCCCTGCTCCTGTACTCGAATCCTCTCGCTATAAATGCCAGCATACCACTCGCCTTTTTCACCGCCTGCTGTACCTGCATGCCCATTTTCAATGACTGGTGCATAATGACACCCAGGTCTCGTTGCACCTCCCCTTTTCCTAATCGGCCACCATTCAGATAATAATCTGTTTTCCTATTTTTTGCCACCAAAGTGGATAACTTCACATTTATCCATATTAAATTGCATCTGCCATGAATTTGCCCACTCACCTAACCTATCCAAGTCACCCTGCATCCTCTTAGCATCCTCCTCACAGCTAACACTGCCGCCCAGCTTCATGTCATCCGCAAACTTGGAGATGCTGCATTTAATTCCCTCATCCAAGTCATTAATATATATTGTAAACAACTGGGGTCCCAGCACTGAGCCTTGCGGTACCCCACTAGTCACTGCCTGCCATTCTGAAAAGGTCCCGTTTATTCCCACTCTTTGCTTCCTGTCTGCTACCCAATTCTCTATCCACATTAATACCTTACCCCCAATACCGTGTGCTTTAAGTTTGCACACAATACTCAACATCTTATAAAGACTCAGCATCACAACCTTGCTTCTATGTTCTAGTCTCCTTGAAATTAATGCTAACAGTCCTCATCACCAACTCAACCTGCAAGTTAACCTTTAGATAATCATGCATGAGGACTCCCAAGTCCCTTTGCACAGAGTTACAATGGTACTCAGCAGAGACACCTTCAAGCTCATCTGTGGAAACAACTTAATTTCTACCTTTGAGGTTTCTCCTTTTCCTTTTCAGTGTGGACGGGGTTCTGTTGAAGACCCTGACATGGAGTTACACTCAAACTTCAGTTCTTTGCGGTAGTGGGACCTGGGCACTCACAACTGGCCACTTTTCAAAATCCCAAGGACGCAGCCTAGAAGACGAGTGTGCCTTCTTGGCTCTGCGGTTTCGTGACCCTGTGGACAGGTTGTATGCCAGTGCTGCCAACTGAAGCGTTGCAGGAGAAAATGGAATATCGGCAACAGCATATCAGCCGTCAGAGGTCTCAGTATCCAGCGAATCACGTTCTCTCTCTCTCTCTCTCGTTGGTGGAGGAGAGTTTGCTGCCGATAGAAAGTGATGCGATAGCCTTTTAACACCATAAATCATTGAGTCGTTTTGCTATGTCTCCCCTCTCGCTGTGAAAGGGGACACCTCTTTTTCCCTTTATTAGGAAGAGAGAGAGAGAGAGAGAGAGAGCCTGTGGCATGTCAAATTGTTGGGTGAACAGTTGGTTTTTGTTGTACTGCAGATCATGGTCTTTATAGGGGGCTTTGCTATTGCTGGCTTGGTGGGTGGAGGGTGCTGATGCTTTTTGTGGAATGGGTGGGGGAGGGTTGATGCCTTGCTGCTGCTTGTGGGGGGAGAATACAGGTGATTTGGAGTCTTAACATTTTAACTGTCACTCATTCTTTGGGACACTCTTCTGTTTTTGTTAACGTCTGCAAAGAACAAGAATTTCAGGATGTATACTGCATACATTTCTCTGATATTAAATGGAACTACTGAACCTCTGATTTTTGAATTTTCTCCACATTTACAAAAAATGTATTCCTTCTACCAAAGTGCATGACCATAGACTTCCCTGAACTATATTCCATCTGCCATTTTTTGCCCATTCTCCTAATCTATCTAACATCTTCTTCAGACTCCCTGCTTCCTCAACACTGCCTGCCCCTTCACTTTCCTTCATATCATCTGTAAACTTGGCCACAAAGCCATCAATTCTGTCACCCAAATCATTATCATGTAACGTAAAAAAATTGGTCCCAACACCGACCCCTGTGGAACACCACAGGTCACCGGCAGCAAATCAGAAAAGGCCTCCTTTATTCCCACTCTGCCTCCTGAAAATCAGCCCATGCTCTATCCATGCTAATACCTATCCTGTAATACCATGGACTCTTATGGACACCACGTCCGCTGATTCCCCTTAATCTTTCCTGTTTTGTCAGGCAAGGTTTTGCCTTAAGGAAACCATGCTGACTTCAGCCTATTTGATCATTTGCCTCCATGTATCCCAAAATCTCATGGACTCCAACATCTTCCCAAATTATAAAGCCTATAACATCTGGACCATGCAGAAGTCACTAACCCTTGGAGTCAGGACAACAGCCTCAACATTAGTAGAAGGAAGAAGCTGGTCACTGAGCTCAGGAAATGGGACAAACCACAGGTTACAACTTTGCCAACAGTGCTGAGGTGAAGGTGGTCAAAATCTTCAAGTTGCCAGGTGTAACTATCACCAACAATTTGTCCTGGTTCAGCCATGGCCAACAAAGCTCCTCGGGAGTCTCAGGAAATTCAGCTTGATGAAGAGTTGTGGACCAAAATGTCAGTCTGCTAAGTTCCTCCATTATTTGGGGTGTATTACTAAAGAAATGCAGCATTTGCCGTTGTCCCCGTTGTACAGTGCATTTTTACAGATGCACCGCAGACAACATTCTAACCGGATGCATCATGGCTTGTGATGGCAATTGCTCTACTTGTGACCATGAGAAACTGCAGAAAGTTGTGGACACAGCTCAGCACATCACAGAATCCAGCTTCCCCTCCATGCACTCTGTCTACACCTGCTGCTGTCTCAGTAAAGCAGTCGGTGAAATCAAAGACCCTATTTCCTTGGACATTCTCTCTTTTCCCCTCTCCCATCAAAACTTGAAGCCCTGTACCTCCAGGTTGAAACACAGCTTCTACAGTATTCCACTGGGATCAGACAGGAAAGGCAAACTCTTGATCTCTCATTTGACATGACCATGACTCTTGTCCACTTTCTCTGCCCCTCCATTCTGCGTTTGGCCATTCCTATCTACTACCACAGGGTACTTATGTATGGAGCAATCTGCCTGGATGGCTTGCAAACAAAATGTACATATGCCATAATAAATCCATTCCACTACCAAGCGCAGGTAAAGGACAGTTTTATTTGGTTGAACACACAAGATGCTGGAGGAACAATAGGTCGGGCAGCATCTACGGAGGGGAATGATTGATCAACGATCCAGGGACAAGAAAGCTCATCAGATCCTCTACTTGCTCATGAGGCTAAAGAGATTTGGCAAGGTCCCCACTGATTTTTACAGATACGTCATTCAAACATTAAGGGTCTCGTCCAGAAACTTAGTCTACTTATTCCCCTCTGTAGATGCTGTCTGACCTGCTGAGGTACTCCAGCACTTTCTTTGTGTTACTCTGGATTCCCAGCATCTGCAGAATCTCCTGTGTTTTTTATTTTGTTTAAACACCTTCCAGTTCTCAGCCCATAGAGCAGCAGGTCACAGCCCTTCCAGAGGCTGGGGGGGAGGTGACCCCCACACTATAGAACTGTGGGCAATTTCTCTCCTTTTCCTATCCCTTCAGGGAGCAAGTTCCAGGCCCCAAACATTCTCTGGACGAATACATTTCTCATCTACAGTCCTTCCCCAAAATACATTAAACCCACATCCCCATAGCCACTGAGGGAGGGGGAGGGGGATTATAGAAGCAGAATTAGGCCACGATCTGACAGTCTCCATTGAATCCCGCCCACCCCACCCCCGATCTCCTCACTGATTGACCTCAGCCACTCTCATTCTTCAGCCCTGATCCCACCTGTACACAGTATGGCGACCTGCACCAGTCAGGCCTGCGGCCAAGCTCAGAGGAATGGTGGGGGGATTTCACTGAAACCTCCTGTATATTGAAAAACCTAGATAGAGTGGAGTGGAAAGACTGTTTACAATAGTGGGGTAGTCTGAGACTACAGGGTACAGTCTCAGATTAGAAGGAAACCCCTTCAGAACAGAGATGAGGAGAACTTTTTAGGCAGAGGGTAGTGAATCTATGCAATTCATTGCTACAGACAGCTGTGGAGGCCAAGTTATTGAGTGTATGTAAGGCTGAGACTGATTGGCACTTGGTTGTTAAGGGGGTTGAGGTAGCTGGCAGAAGAAGGGAGAATAGGATTTAAAAGAAAAAAATAGTCGCAATTGAATGGTGGGAAGATTTGATGGGCTGAATGGCCTAATTCTGCTTCTATATCTTCCAGTCTTATCATAACTCACTTGACCCAATGTGACCATCTAGACTTCATGCCTTGTCCGACAGAGACAGGTGCTGCTTGAGACAGGGCTGTGGTCAGGCCCCAAGGTCCCTGTGTTCCTCCACACACTGTTCATACAGTCCTAGAACACTACAGCACCAACAGGCCCTTCAGCCTATCTAGCCCATGCAAAACTATTCTTCTGCCTAGTCCCATCAACCTGCACCTGGACCATAGCCTTCCTCACCCCTCTCATTCATGTACCAACTAAACTTCTCTTAAATGAAGAGTTCATTTCACACTTGCACTGCCCTCTGACTGTGGAGGCTCCCCCTCAGATTCCCTTAACCATTTCACAATTCACCCCTAAACCTATGGCCTCTGACTGTAGTCCCACCCAACTTCAGTGGAAAAAGCCTGATTGTATTTACTCTATCTATACCCTTCATAATTTTGTAAACCTCTATCAAATCTCCCCTCATTCTCCTACGCTCCAAGGAACGAAATCCTAACGTATTCAAACTTTCTGTAGAACTCTGGTCCTCAAGGCCCGGCAACATCCTTGTAATTTTTTCTGAACTCTTTCAATCCTATTGATATCTTTCCTATAGGTAAGTGACCACAACTGTACACAATACTCCAAATATGACCTCACCAATGTCTTATAAAACTTTAACATAACATCCCAACTCCTGTACTCAATACTGTGATTTATGAAGGCCAATGGGCCAAATGCTTACTTTATGACCCTCTCCACCATGACACCACTTTTAAGGAATTAATTACCTGTATTCCCAGAGTCCTTTGTTTTACTACATTCCTTACTGCCCTACAGTTTGCTGGCAAGTTGCCTAGTTGCCCCTTCGCTTCCCCATCCCAGAATGATAACAGCTGACCATGGCCCTCTCAGTAGCTACCTGTGTGTATGGCCCGGAGCTAGTGAGCTGGCGCGGTTTATGATGTCACAGAGGGCAGAGGGTTCCAGTCGGTTCCACGCACAGATGGCTCCCACCGTTCCATATTTGCCGCTGGCCTTGGGGTGAGTGGAACTTGGCTCTAATGAAAGTTTGAGGGTGGGTCCCAGATTAACGGCAGGAACTGGAACCTTTTACACCCACCCCGTTTCTCCCTGCCCTCTGGGAGTGGGGCAGGGAGATCTACTGTTCACCCAGTCATCCTCCTCACCCAACCCCTCCACAGTCAATGAGTAACCACGGGTTAAAGCTCACTCTGAGCCAAACAATCTCCTGGGTAGGGAATGGAAAGCATTACAGGTGGGAAACCTGTGGCTCCTATTCTTGCCTGGATGACCTATGTGACCTTTTACAGTCTTCCTAAAATCCTCACCACCCTCCTCAAAGTTGCTGCGCAAGTTGATCAGGTGGTTGAACGGTGAATGGTGTGTTGGCCTTCACTAGTTGGGGGACTGAGTTCATTGTCTGTGAGGTAATGCTCTATGAAACTCTGGTTAGACCTCACTTGGAGTATTGTGTTCAGTTCTGGTCACCTCATTACAAGAAGGACATAGAAAATTTAGAGAGGGTGCCGAGGAGATTTTCAAGGATGCTGCCTGGATTAGAGAGCATGTCTTATGAGGATAGGTTGAGCGAGCTAGGGCTTGTCTCTCTGGAGTGAAGGAGGATGAGACGTGTCCCTTCATTCTTTCCATTCTGTCCTTGAGTCACTCAGAGTCTCTCGCTCTGTGACTTCACTTGACTCACCTCTTTAACCCCTGGATTGCTGAGATGCTGTGGACACTATCCTGATACCTTGCGGTCCAGTAGAACGGGGGTGACGTGGAGCATGGACAGGCTACTGTGATAGAGTGGTCCAAGGAGGGTCTGAGGTGGGTCACCTACTTGGTAGTTCAGCCATGTCTGCAGTACAACCTGGCCTTGTCAGTGACACTCCGACAGCCCCACTCTCCCCTGGTAAGTGACACCTACACCCTATCAGTGATATCCACATGGCCACCAAAACCTCTCTTCTGTACTTTGTACTTTGAGACTGGAACTGTGCACGGTGAACCCAGTGTTGTCTACCCCAGGGATACAGAGACTGGAACTGTGCACGGTGAACCCAGTGTTGTCTACCCCAGGGATACAGAGACTGGAACTGTGCACGGTGAACCCAGTGTTGTCTACCCCAGGGATATCGAGACTGGAACTCTGCACAGTGGTCCCGGTGTTGTCTACCCCGGGGATACTGAGACTGAATCTCTGCACAGTTCTCTGGAGTGGTCTGACCCAGGGATACGGAGACTGGAACTGTGCACAGTGGTCCCAGTGTTGTCTACCCCAGCGATACGGAGACTGAAACTGTACACAGTTCTCTGGTGTGGTCTGACCCAGAGATACAGAGACTTGAATTTTGCACAGTTCTCTGGAAAGTGGTCTGACCCAGGGATACAGAGACTGGAACTCTGCACAGTGCTCCCAGTGAGGTCTAACAAATGTTGTCAACAATATCAAAGATTTCGATGAGTATGTGAAAGACATGGTTAGTAAATTGGCAGATAACAGGACGATAGGTGGTGTAGCTGACAGTGAAGATGGAAATCAGGATTTACAGAGTGATCTTCATCAGTGGCTGAGGATTGGCAGAGTTTAATTCAGATCAGTGTGAACTATCACATGTAGGGGAATGGCAGAGTTTAATTCAGATCAGTATGGACTATCACATGGGGAATGGCAGAGTTTAATTCAGATCAGTGTGGACTATCACATGTAGGGGAATGGCAGAGTTTAATTCAGATCAGTGTGGACTATCACATAGGGAACGGCAGAGTTTAAGTCAGATCAGTGTGAATGATTGCATGTTGGGGAATGGCAGAGTTGAATTCAGATCAGTGTGAACTATCACATGTTGAGGAATGGCAGAGTTTAATTCAGATCAGTGTGGACTATCACATGGGGAATGGCAGAGTTTAATTCAGATCAGTGTGAATGATTGCATGTTGGGGAATGACAGAGTTTAATTCAGATCAGTGTGAATGATTGCATGTTGGGGAATGGCAGAGTTTAATTCAGATCAGTGTGAACTATCACATGTAGGGGAATGGCAGAGTTCAATTCAGATCAGTGTGGATTATCGCATGTAGGGAATGACAGAGTTTAATTCAGATCAGTGTGAATGATTGCATGTTGGGGAATGGCAGAGTTGAATTCAGATCAGCGTGAATGATTGCATGTTGAGGAATGGCAGAGTTTAATTCAGATCAGTGTGAACTATCACATGGGGAATGGCAGAGTTTAATTCAGATCAGTGTGGATTATCGCATGTAGGGGAATGGCAGAGTTTAATTCAGATCGGTGTGAATGATTGCTTGTTGGGGAACGGCAGAGTTTAATTCAGAACAGTGTGAATGATTGCAAGTAGGGGAATGGCAGAGTTTAATTCAGATCAGTGTGAATGATTGCATGTCGAGGAATGGCAGAGTTTAATTCAGATCAGTGTGGATTATCGCATGTAGGGGAATGGCAGAGTTTAATTCAGATCAGTGTGAATGATTGCATGTTGAGGAATGGCAGAGTTTAATTCAGATCAGTGTGGACTATCACATGTAGGGGAATGGCAGAGTTTAATTCAGATCAGTGTGGACTATCACATGGGGAATGGCAGAGTTTAATTCAGATCAGTGTGAATGATTGCATGTTCGGGAATGGCAGAGTTTAATTCAGATCAGTGTGAACTATCACATGTAGGGGAATGGCAGAGTTTAATTCAGATCAGTATGGACTATCACATGGGGAACGGCAGAGTTTAATTCAGATCAGTGTGAATGATTGCATGTTCGGGAATGGCAGAGTTTAATTCAGATCAGTGTGAACTATCACATGTAGGGGAATGGCAGAGTTTAATTCAGATCAGTATGGACTATCACATAGGGAATGGCAGAGTTTAATTCAGGTCAGTGTGAACTATCACATGTAGGGGAATGGCAGAGTTTAATTCAGATCAGTGTGGACTATCACATGTTGGGGACTGGCAGAATTTAATTCAGGTCAGTGTGAACTATCACATGTAGGGGAATGGCAGAGTTTAATTCAGATCAGTGTGGATTATCGCATGTAGGGGAATGGCAGAGTTTAATTCAGATCAGTGTGAATGATTGCATGTTGGGGAATGGCAAAGTTTAATTCAGATCAGTGTGGATTATCGCATGTAGGGGAATGGCAGAGTTTAATTCAGATCAGTGTGGATTATCGCATGTTGGGGAATGGCAGAGTTTAATTCAAATCAATGTGGACTATCACATGGGGAACGGCAGAGTTTAATTCAGATCAGTATGGACTATCACATAGGGAACTGCAGAATATAATTCAGATCAGTGTGAATGATTGCATGTTGAGGAATGGCAGCGTTTAATTCAGATCAGTGTGGACTATCACATGGGAATGGCAGAGTTTAATTCAGATCAGTGTGAATGATTGCATGTTGAGGAATGGCAGAGTTTAATTCAGATCAGTGTGAATGATTGCATGTTGAGGAATGGCAGAGTTTAATTCAGATCAGTGTGAACTAACACATGTAGGGGAACGGCAGAGTTTAATTCAGATCAGTGTGGACTATCACATGTTGGGGACTGGCAGAGTTTAATTCAGATCAGTGTGGATTATCGCATATAGGGGAATGGCAGAGTTTAATTCAGATCAGTGTGAATGATTGCATGTTGGGGAATGGCAAAGTTTAATTCAGATCAGTGTGGATTATCGCATGTAGGGGAATGGCAGAGTTTAATTCAGATCAGTGTGGATTATCGCATGTTGGGGAATGGCAGAGTTTAATTCAAATCAATGTGGACTATCACATGGGGAACGGCAGAGTTTAATTCAGATCAGTATGGACTATCACATAGGGAACTGCAGAATATAATTCAGATCAGTGTGAATGATTGCATGTTGAGGAATGGCAGCGTTTAATTCAGATCAGTGTGGACTATCACATGGGAATGGCAGAGTTTAATTCAGATCAGTGTGAACTATCACATGGGGAATGGCAGAGTTTAATTCAGATCAGTGTGAACTATCACATGGGGAATGGCAGAGTTTAATTCAGATCAGTGTGAACTATCACATAGGGAATGGCAGAGTTTAATTCAGATCAGTGTGAATGATTGCATGTTGAGGAATGGCAGAGTTTAATTCAGATCAGTGTGGACTATCACATGGGGAATGGCAGAGTTTAATTCAGATCAGTGTGGACTATCACATGTTGGGGACTGGCAGAGTTTAATTCAGATCAGTGTGGATTATCGCATGTAGGGGAATGGCAGAGTTTAATTCAGATCAGTGTGAATGATTGCATGTTGAGGAATGGCAGAGTTTAATTCAAATCAGTGTGGATTATCGCATGTAGAGGAATGGCAGAGTTTAATTCAGATCAGTGTGAATGATTGCTTGTTGGGGAATGGCAGAGTTGAATTCAGATCTGTGTGAACGATTGCATGTTGAGGAATGGCAGAGTTTAATTCAGATCAGTGTGAATGATTGCATGTTGAGGAATGGCAGAGTTTAATTCAGATCAGTGTGAATGATTGCATGTTGAGGAATGGCAGAGTTTAATTCAGATCAGTGTGAATGATTGCATGTTGAGGAATGGCAGAGTTTAATTCAGATCAGTGTGGATTATCGCATGTAGGGGAATAGCAGAGTTTAATTCAGATCAGTGTGGACTATCACATGTAGGGGAATGGCAGAGTTTAATTCAGATCAGTATGGACTATCACATAGGGAATGGCAGAGTTTAATTCAGATCAGTGTGAACTATCACATGTAGGGGAATGGCAGAGTTTAATTCAGATCAGTGTGGACTATCACATGTTGGGGACTGGCAGAGTTTAATTCAGATCAGTGTGGATTATCGCATGTAGGGGAATGGCGGAGTTTAATTCAGATCAGTGTGAATGATTGCATGTTGAGGAATGGCAGAGTTTAATTCAAATCAGTGTGGATTATCGCATGTAGAGGAATGGCAGAGTTTAATTCAGATCAGTGTGAATGATTGCTTGTTGGGGAATGGCAGAGTTGAATTCAGATCTGTGTGAACGATTGCATGTTGAGGAATGGCAGAGTTTAATTCAGATCAGTGTGAATGATTGCATGTTGAGGAATGGCAGAGTTTAATTCAGATCAGTGTGAATGATTGCATGTTGAAGAATGGCAGAGTTTAATTCAGATCAGTGTGAATGATTGCATGTTGAGGAATGGCAGAGTTTAATTCAGATCAGTGTGGATTATCGCATGTAGGGGAATAGCAGAGTTTAATTCAGATCAGTGTGGACTATCACATGTAGGGGAATGGCAGAGTTTAATTCAGATCAGTATGGACTATCACATAGGGAATGGCAGAGTTTAATTCAGATCAGTGTGAACTATCACATGTAGGGGAATGGCAGAGTTTAATTCAGATCAGTATGGACTATCACATAGGGAATGGCAGAGTTTAATTCAGATCAGTGTGGACTATCACATGTAGGGGAATGGCAGAGTTTAATTCAGATCAGTATGGACTATCACATAGGGAATGGCAGAGTTTAATTCAGATCAGTGTGGACTATCACATGTTGGGGACTGGGAGAGTTTAATTCAGATCAGTGTGGACTATCACATGTTGGGGACTGGCAGAGTTTAATTCAGATCAGTGTGGATTATCGCATATAGGGGAATGGCAGAGTTTAATTCAGATCAGTGTGGATTATCGCATGTTGGGGAATGGCAGAGTTTAATTCAAATCAATGTGGACTATCACATGGGGAACGGCAGAGTTTAATTCAGATCAGTATGGACTATCACATAGGGAACTGCAGAATATAATTCAGATCAGTGTGAATGATTGCATGTTGAGGAATGGCAGCGTTTAATTCAGATCAGTGTGGACTATCACATGGGAATGGCAGAGTTTAATTCAGATCAGTGTGAACTATCACATGGGGAATGGCAGAGTTTAATTCAGATCAGTGTGAACTATCACATGGGGAATGGCAGAGTTTAATTCAGATCAGTGTGAACTATCACATAGGGAATGGCAGAGTTTAATTCAGATCAGTGTGAATGATTGCATGTTGAGGAATGGCAGAGTTTAATTCAAATCAGTGTGGATTATCGCATGTAGAGGAATGGCAGAGTTTAATTCAGATCAGTGTGAATGATTGCTTGTTGGGGAATGGCAGAGTTGAATTCAGATCTGTGTGAACGATTGCATGTTGAGGAATGGCAGAGTTTAATTCAGATCAGTGTGAATGATTGCATGTTGAGGAATGGCAGAGTTTAATTCAGATCAGTGTGAATGATTGCATGTTGAGGAATGGCAGAGTTTAATTCAGATCAGTGTGAATGATTGCATGTTGAGGAATGGCAGAGTTTAATTCAGATCAGTGTGGATTATCGCATGTAGGGGAATAGCAGAGTTTAATTCAGATCAGTGTGGACTATCACATGTAGGGGAATGGCAGAGTTTAATTCAGATCAGTATGGACTATCACATAGGGAATGGCAGAGTTTAATTCAGATCAGTGTGAACTATCACATGTAGGGGAATGGCAGAGTTTAATTCAGATCAGTATGGACTATCACATAGGGAATGGCAGAGTTTAATTCAGATCAGTGTGGACTATCACATGTAGGGGAATGGCGGAGTTTAATTCAGATCAGTGTGAATGATTGCATGTTGAGGAATGGCAGAGTTTAATTCAGATCAGTGTGAATGATTGCATGTTGGGGAATGGCAGAGTTGAATTCAGATCAGCGTGAATGATTGCATGTTGAGGAATGGCAGAGTTTAATTCAGATCAGTGTGAACTATCACATGGGGAATGGCAGAGTTTAATTCAGATCAGTGTGGATTATCGCATGTAGGGGAATGGCAGAGTTTAATTCAGATCGGTGTGAATGATTGCTTGTTGGGGAACGGCAGAGTTTAATTCAGAACAGTGTGAATGATTGCAAGTAGGGGAATGGCAGAGTTTAATTCAGATCAGTGTGAATGATTGCATGTCGAGGAATGGCAGAGTTTAATTCAGATCAGTGTGGATTATCGCATGTAGGGGAATGGCAGAGTTTAATTCAGATCAGTGTGAATGATTGCATGTTGAGGAATGGCAGAGTTTAATTCAGATCAGTGTGGACTATCACATGTAGGGGAATGGCAGAGTTTAATTCAGATCAGTGTGGACTATCACATGGGGAATGGCAGAGTTTAATTCAGATCAGTGTGAATGATTGCATGTTCGGGAATGGCAGAGTTTAATTCAGATCAGTGTGAACTATCACATGTAGGGGAATGGCAGAGTTTAATTCAGATCAGTATGGACTATCACATGGGGAACGGCAGAGTTTAATTCAGATCAGTGTGAATGATTGCATGTTCGGGAATGGCAGAGTTTAATTCAGATCAGTGTGAACTATCACATGTAGGGGAATGGCAGAGTTTAATTCAGATCAGTATGGACTATCACATAGGGAATGGCAGAGTTTAATTCAGGTCAGTGTGAACTATCACATGTAGGGGAATGGCAGAGTTTAATTCAGATCAGTGTGGACTATCACATGTTGGGGACTGGCAGAGTTTAATTCAGGTCAGTGTGAACTATCACATGTAGGGGAATGGCAGAGTTTAATTCAGATCAGTGTGGATTATCGCATGTAGGGGAATGGCAGAGTTTAATTCAGATCAGTGTGAATGATTGCATGTTGGGGAATGGCAAAGTTTAATTCAGATCAGTGTGGATTATCGCATGTAGGGGAATGGCAGAGTTTAATTCAGATCAGTGTGGATTATCACATAGGGAACTGCAGAATATAATTCAGATCAGTGTGAATGATTGCATGTTGAGGAATGGCAGCGTTTAATTCAGATCAGTGTGGACTATCACATGGGAATGGCAGAGTTTAATTCAGATCAGTGTGAATGATTGCATGTTGAGGAATGGCAGAGTTTAATTCAGATCAGTGTGAATGATTGCATGTTGAGGAATGGCAGAGTTTAATTCAGATCAGTGTGAACTAACACATGTAGGGGAACGGCAGAGTTTAATTCAGATCAGTGTGGACTATCACATGTTGGGGACTGGCAGAGTTTAATTCAGATCAGTGTGGATTATCGCATATAGGGGAATGGCAGAGTTTAATTCAGATCAGTGTGAATGATTGCATGTTGGGGAATGGCAAAGTTTAATTCAGATCAGTGTGGATTATCGCATGTAGGGGAATGGCAGAGTTTAATTCAGATCAGTGTGGATTATCGCATGTTGGGGAATGGCAGAGTTTAATTCAAATCAATGTGGACTATCACATGGGGAACGGCAGAGTTTAATTCAGATCAGTATGGACTATCACATAGGGAACTGCAGAATATAATTCAGATCAGTGTGAATGATTGCATGTTGAGGAATGGCAGCGTTTAATTCAGATCAGTGTGGACTATCACATGGGAATGGCAGAGTTTAATTCAGATCAGTGTGAACTATCACATGGGGAATGGCAGAGTTTAATTCAGATCAGTGTGAACTATCACATGGGGAATGGCAGAGTTTAATTCAGATCAGTGTGAACTATCACATAGGGAATGGCAGAGTTTAATTCAGATCAGTGTGAATGATTGCATGTTGAGGAATGGCAGAGTTTAATTCAGATCAGTGTGGACTATCACATGGGGAATGGCAGAGTTTAATTCAGATCAGTGTGGACTATCACATGTTGGGGACTGGCAGAGTTTAATTCAGATCAGTGTGGATTATCGCATGTAGGGGAATGGCAGAGTTTAATTCAGATCAGTGTGAATGATTGCATGTTGAGGAATGGCAGAGTTTAATTCAAATCAGTGTGGATTATCGCATGTAGAGGAATGGCAGAGTTTAATTCAGATCAGTGTGAATGATTGCTTGTTGGGGAATGGCAGAGTTGAATTCAGATCTGTGTGAACGATTGCATGTTGAGGAATGGCAGAGTTTAATTCAGATCAGTGTGAATGATTGCATGTTGAGGAATGGCAGAGTTTAATTCAGATCAGTGTGAATGATTGCATGTTGAGGAATGGCAGAGTTTAATTCAGATCAGTGTGAATGATTGCATGTTGAGGAATGGCAGAGTTTAATTCAGATCAGTGTGGATTATCGCATGTAGGGGAATAGCAGAGTTTAATTCAGATCAGTGTGGACTATCACATGTAGGGGAATGGCAGAGTTTAATTCAGATCAGTATGGACTATCACATAGGGAATGGCAGAGTTTAATTCAGATCAGTGTGAACTATCACATGTAGGGGAATGGCAGAGTTTAATTCAGATCAGTGTGGACTATCACATGTTGGGGACTGGCAGAGTTTAATTCAGATCAGTGTGGATTATCGCATGTAGGGGAATGGCGGAGTTTAATTCAGATCAGTGTGAATGATTGCATGTTGAGGAATGGCAGAGTTTAATTCAAATCAGTGTGGATTATCGCATGTAGAGGAATGGCAGAGTTTAATTCAGATCAGTGTGAATGATTGCTTGTTGGGGAATGGCAGAGTTGAATTCAGATCTGTGTGAACGATTGCATGTTGAGGAATGGCAGAGTTTAATTCAGATCAGTGTGAATGATTGCATGTTGAGGAATGGCAGAGTTTAATTCAGATCAGTGTGAATGATTGCATGTTGAAGAATGGCAGAGTTTAATTCAGATCAGTGTGAATGATTGCATGTTGAGGAATGGCAGAGTTTAATTCAGATCAGTGTGGATTATCGCATGTAGGGGAATAGCAGAGTTTAATTCAGATCAGTGTGGACTATCACATGTAGGGGAATGGCAGAGTTTAATTCAGATCAGTATGGACTATCACATAGGGAATGGCAGAGTTTAATTCAGATCAGTGTGAACTATCACATGTAGGGGAATGGCAGAGTTTAATTCAGATCAGTATGGACTATCACATAGGGAATGGCAGAGTTTAATTCAGATCAGTGTGGACTATCACATGTAGGGGAATGGCAGAGTTTAATTCAGATCAGTATGGACTATCACATAGGGAATGGCAGAGTTTAATTCAGATCAGTGTGGACTATCACATGTTGGGGACTGGGAGAGTTTAATTCAGATCAGTGTGGACTATCACATGTTGGGGACTGGCAGAGTTTAATTCAGATCAGTGTGGATTATCGCATATAGGGGAATGGCAGAGTTTAATTCAGATCAGTGTGGATTATCGCATGTTGGGGAATGGCAGAGTTTAATTCAAATCAATGTGGACTATCACATGGGGAACGGCAGAGTTTAATTCAGATCAGTATGGACTATCACATAGGGAACTGCAGAATATAATTCAGATCAGTGTGAATGATTGCATGTTGAGGAATGGCAGCGTTTAATTCAGATCAGTGTGGACTATCACATGGGAATGGCAGAGTTTAATTCAGATCAGTGTGAACTATCACATGGGGAATGGCAGAGTTTAATTCAGATCAGTGTGAACTATCACATGGGGAATGGCAGAGTTTAATTCAGATCAGTGTGAACTATCACATAGGGAATGGCAGAGTTTAATTCAGATCAGTGTGAATGATTGCATGTTGAGGAATGGCAGAGTTTAATTCAAATCAGTGTGGATTATCGCATGTAGAGGAATGGCAGAGTTTAATTCAGATCAGTGTGAATGATTGCTTGTTGGGGAATGGCAGAGTTGAATTCAGATCTGTGTGAACGATTGCATGTTGAGGAATGGCAGAGTTTAATTCAGATCAGTGTGAATGATTGCATGTTGAGGAATGGCAGAGTTTAATTCAGATCAGTGTGAATGATTGCATGTTGAGGAATGGCAGAGTTTAATTCAGATCAGTGTGAATGATTGCATGTTGAGGAATGGCAGAGTTTAATTCAGATCAGTGTGGATTATCGCATGTAGGGGAATAGCAGAGTTTAATTCAGATCAGTGTGGACTATCACATGTAGGGGAATGGCAGAGTTTAATTCAGATCAGTATGGACTATCACATAGGGAATGGCAGAGTTTAATTCAGATCAGTGTGAACTATCACATGTAGGGGAATGGCAGAGTTTAATTCAGATCAGTATGGACTATCACATAGGGAATGGCAGAGTTTAATTCAGATCAGTGTGGACTATCACATGTAGGGGAATGGCAGAGTTTAATTCAGATCAGTATGGACTATCACATAGGGAATGGCAGAGTTTAATTCAGATCAGTGTGGACTATCACATGTTGGGGACTGGGAGAGTTTAATTCAGATCAGTGTGGACTATCACATGTTGGGGACTGGCAGAGTTTAATTCAGATCAGTGTGAATGATTGCATGTTGGGGAACGGCAGAGTTTAATTCAGATCAGTGTGGATTATCGCATGTTAGGGAATGGCAGAGTTTAATTCAAATCAGTGTGGATTATCGCATGTTGAGGAATGGCAGAGTTTAATTCAGATCAGTGTGAATGATTGCATGTTGGGAAGAGAAATGGTGGCAGGACTTTCACAGTGAACAGTGAGAGTATTGCAGAAAAGGAGCAAGTACATGGTTGCCTGAAAGTGGTGTCACAGACAGACAAGGTTGCTTCTGGCCTTTATCAGTCAGGGCACTAAGTATACACATTAGTGGCCATTTTATAAGCTACATCAGCTTGTTAATTAAATAATATAATGTGGCAGCAACTCACTGCATAAAAGCATGCAGACATGGTCAAGAGTTTCAGTCTTTGTTCAGACCAAACATCAGAAGGGGAAGAAATGTGATCTAAGTGACTTTGACTGTGGAATGTTTGTTGGTGTCAGACAGGGCGGTTTGAGTATCTCAGAAACTGCTGATCTCCTGGGATTTTCACACACAACAGTGTCTAGGGCAGGGGTTCCTAACCTTTTTGTATGCCATGGACCAAAACCATAAAAGGAGGGATACCTGAAGCCCAGATTGGGAATCTCCTGCTCTAGAATTCACAGAGAACGGTGCGAAAAACAAAAAAAATCCAGTGAGTGGCACTTCTGTGGGTGAAAAGAACAAGAACAAGAAAGGTCAGAGGAGAATGGCCAGACTGGTTCAAGCTGACAGGGAAGTGGCAGTAACTGAAATAACCACACGTTACAACAATGGTGTGCAGAAGAGAATCTCTGAATGAACAACACATTGAACCTTGAAGTGGATGGGCTATAGCAGCAGAAGACCAGGAAATATACTCAATGGCCATTTCATTAGGTACAGGAGTTGCTGTGTTTCAGTTACACTAAATGCTGGTGAGGTCACATTGGAATCTGGTTTACGCAGGTTTACCTGGGTGTAACGTGAACGTAAGGAAGGACAAGCCAATGATTGCATACAAGTGCAGACAGAGCCAAGAGTTAAAATTGTACAACAGAGGCAAAATTCAAAAGGACAAGGAATACAGGACTGAAGGTGCTGTACTTAAAAGCACATAGCATTCAGAATAAGGTGAATGAACTTGTGGCACAAGTAGAGATTGGTCAGTATGACACTGTGGGCCTCACTGAGTTGTGGCTGAAAGAAGGCCATAGTTGGGAGCCCAACATCAAAGGATATTCTTTGTATCAAAAGGACAGGCAGGAAGGCATAGACAGTAGTGTGGTTCTGTTGGTAAGAATTACATCTTTAGAAAGAGGTGACATAGGGTCAGAGAATGTCAAATCTTTGTGGGTGGAGTTAAGAAAATGCAAGGGTTCAAAAAAATTTATGAGATTTATATATAGGCCTCCAAATAGCAGCCAAGATATGGTGTTCAGATTGTACCGGGAGCTGGAAAGGGGAAGTAATAGGGGTAATGTTACAATTGTAATGAGGACTTCAATATGCAAGGGGATTGGGAAAATCAGGTTGGTATTGGATGGCAAGAAAAGGAATTAGTTGAATGCCTATGAGATGGCTTTTTAGAGCAGCTTGTACTTAAGCCTACTTGGGGAAAGGCTTAGATTGGGTGTTGTGTAATAACCCAGATCTTATCAGTGAATTTAATGTAAAGGAACCCGTAGGAGGCAGTGTGCATAAATTGATTGAATTGATACTGCAATTTGAGATGGAGAAGCAGAAGTCACATGCATCCGTATCGCATTGGAATAGAGGGAAGTACAGAGACATGAGAGAGGAGTTTGCCCAGGTGGATTGGAGGGGAATCCTGGTGGGCATAATGGCAAAGCAGAGGTGGCTGAAATTTCTGGGAATAGTTCACAAGGTGCAGAATAGATATGTCCCATAGAAGAAGTTCTCAAATGCTAGGGGTAGGCAACCGAGACAAACAAGGGAAGTTAAGAACTACATAAAAGCCAAGGAAAAGGCATATGAGGTAGCAAAAGTGAGTGGGATGTTTGATGATTGAGAAGTTTTTAAAATCCAACAAAAGGCAACTAAAAAGTTATAGGAAGGGAAAAGATGAAATATGAGGGCAAGCTAACCAATAATATATAGCAAGATACTAAAAGTTTTTTTCAGTTATAAAAAGAGTAAAAGGGAGCTGAGAGTTGATATTGGACCACTGGAAAATGATGCTGGTGAGGTAGTAAAGGGGGACAAAGATATGGCAGATGAACTTAATGAGTACTTTGCATCTGTCTTCAATGTGGAAGACACAAGCAGTGTGCCAGAGGTCCTTAAGTGTCAGGGAGCAGGAGTGAGTGCCATTGGTATTACAAAGGAAATCGTGCTAGGCAAAATGAAAGGTCTTAAGATGGATAAATCACCTGGACTACATCACAGAGTCCTGAAAGAGTTGCTGAAGAGATAGCAGATGCATTGGTTATGATCTTTCAAGAATCACTTGACTCTGGCATGGTTCTGGAGGGATGGAAAATTGCAAATGTCACTCCACTCTTTAAGACAGGAGGAAGGCAAAAGAAAGGCCAGTTAGCCTAACCTCAGTGGTTGAGAAAGTGTTGGAGTCTACTATTAAGGATGAGGTTTCAAGGTATGTGGTGACTAATGATAAAATAAGTCAAAGTCAGCATGAGTTCTGTAAAGGGAAATATTGCCTGACAAATCTGTTGGAGTTCTTCAAGGAAGTAACAAGCAGGGTGGACAAAGGAGAGGCAGTGGATATCATTTACTTGAATTTTCAAAAGGCGTTTGATGAAGTATCACACATGAGGCTGCTTAACAAGCTAAAATGCCATAGCATTACAGGAAAGATACTGGCATGGATAGAGGAACGGCTGACAGGCAGGAGGCAGTGAGCAGGAATAAAAGGGGCCTTTTCTAGTTGGGTGCCAGTGACTAGTGATGTTCCTCAGGGGTCAGTATTGGGACCGCTACTTTTCACATTGTTTGTCAATGATTCAGATATTGGAATTGATGACTTTGTGGTAATGTTTGTGGATGATACAAAGATAGGTGGAGGGGTAGGTAGTGCTGAGGAAGCAATACGATTGCAGCAGGACTTAGACAAATTGGAAGAATGGGCAAAAAAATAGTAGATGGAATACAGTGTTGGAAATGTACGATAATGCATTTTGATGAAAGGAACAATAGCGCAGACTATTATCGAAATGTGGAGAAGGTTCAAACATCAGAGGTTCAAAGGGACTTGGGAGTCCTCGTGCAAGACTTTCAGAAGGTTAATTTACAGGTTGAGACTGTAGTAAAGAAGGCAAATGCAATGTTGGCATTTAAATCAAGGGGAATATCAGGAGATAATGCTGAGCCTTTATAAGACACTAGTCAGGCTGCACTTGGAGTATTGTCAACAGTTTTGGGCCCCTTATCTCAGAAAGGATGTGTTGTCATTGGATAGAGTCCAGAGGAGGTTCACAAGGATGATTCCAGGAATGAAGGAGTTAACATATGAGGAGCATTTGGTAGCTTTGGGCCTGTACTCACTGAAATTTAGAAGAATGCAGGGCGATCTCATTGAAACCTACCGAATGTTGAAAGAATTAGATAAGGTGGATGTGGAAAGGATGTTTCCTATGGTGGGGGATGTCCAGATCTCAAAATTGAGGGGCAACCCTTTAACCATATAACCATATATAACCATATAACAATTACAGCATGGAAACAGGCCATCTCGGCCCTTCTAGTCCGTGCCAAACTCTTACCCTATCCTAGTCCCGCTGACCTGCACTCAGCCCATAACCCTCCATTCCTTTCCTGTCCATATAGCTGTCCAATTTAACTTTAAATGACAACATCGAACCTGCCTCAGCCACTTCTGCTGGAAGCTCGTTCCACACAGCCATGACTCTCTGAGTAAAGAAGTTCCCTCTCATGTTACCCCTAAACTTTTGTCCTCTAATTCTCAACCCATGTCCTCTTGCTTGAATCTTCCCTACTCTCAATGGAAAAAGTCTAACCATGTCAACTCTATCAATCCCCCTCATAATTTTAAATACCTCTATCAAGTTCCCCCTCAACCTTCTACGCTCCAAAGAATAAAGACCTACTTGTTCAACTTTACCAATGCCTTATACAAATTCAACATTACATCCCAACTCCTATACTCAATGCTCTGATTAATAAAGGTCTGCAAACCAAAAGCTTGCTTCACCACCCTATCCACATGAGATTCCATCTTCAGGGAACTATGCACCATTATTCCTAGATCCCTCTGTTCTAAAGCATTCTTTAATGACCTACCATTTACCATGTATGTCCTATTTTGATTAGTTCTACCAAAATGTAGCACTTCACATTTTTCAGCATTAAACTCCATCTGCCATCTTTCAGCCCACTCTTCTAACTGGCCTAAACCTCTCTGCAAGCTTTGAAAACCTACTTCATTATCCACAACTCCACCTATCTTAGTATTATCTGCATACTTACTAATCCAATTTACCACCCCATCATCCAGATCATTAATATATATTACAAACAACATTGGACCCAGTACAGATCCCTGAGGCACACCGCTACACACCCTCCTCCAATCTTTAGAACAGAGGTAAGGAGGAATTTTTTTAGCCAGAGGAGTGAATCTGTGGAAAGCTCTGCCTCAAACTGTGGCGGAGGCCAAGACGGTGGGTATATTTAAAGCAAAAACTGAGAGCTTCCTGATCGGTCATGGCATCAAAGATTATGGCAAGAATAGTGTTTGGAGTTGAGTGGGATCTGAGATCAGCCATGATGGAATGGTGGAGCAGACTCAATGGGCTGAATAGCCTAATTCTGCTTCTATGTCTTATGGTGTAATATTGTGCTTGGTCTTGGTTGCCTTGGTGTAGGAAAGATTTTATTAAGCTGGAAAGAGTACAGAGAGATTTATGAAAATATTGCAGGGAATTAAGGGAGTGGGTTATAGAGAGAGGTTCGCATTTTACTACTTGGGAGCCCAGGCAAATGAGGGACGATGTTATGGAGGTGTATAAAATCATGAGGGGCACAGAAAGAGTGAATACACTCTTTCCCCCAGGGTTGGGGAATCAAAAACTACAGGGCACCGGTTTAAGAGAGTGCGGTGGAAATCTCACAGGCAACTTTTTCACCCAGTCCTCATCTGGACGTGCTTCCAGGTAATTTTACTAACATTAAGAGACATTTGGACAGGTACACAGGCAGTAAAGATTCAAGGGATATGGACCCAAGGCAGGCAAACGGGACTAGCACAGATGGTAATCTCGTTCGGCACTGGACGGTTCCCGTGTTGTATCACTCCGTGACCCTCTCTCCTCTGCCTCTGTCCAGGTCCCTCTGTCGGAGGCTCCTCAGCCCGATGCAGAAGACGGCGGAGCCTCAAAAGGAGCGGCGAGAGGCGGCGTCCACCCAGTGCGGGGCGGGCAAGGGGTCAGGCGGCTGGTGGGGCGGCTGCCTGTCGGACAGCGGCCGGGGTCTGGTGGTGGCCCTATTCGGAGGCGGGGTGCCAGCCGGCTTCGTGGGGCCGTTCGCCCGCATCGCCCACCAGGCGTCGCGGGTGCCCTCGCTGGAGATCCTACTCTTCCGCTGCCTTCTTCACGTAGGGCTGGCCTTCGCCATGAAGTGCCGGGGGCTGCCGCTGTTCGGGCCCCGACCCGCCTGGAGACCCATCTTCGCGCACGCCGTGGTCAACGTGTTGTCGGTCGGCTGCGCCTACAGCTCGTTCATGGTGATCCCGGCCGGGAGCGCCACCACCGTGCGTAAAGGCTCCTCGACTCTCTGCTCCGCGCTGATGAGCGCAGCCCTCGGCACGCAGCGTCTCGGCCGCTGGGACTGGCTGGGCCTGCTGGGCAGCACGGCCGGCCTCTCGCTCATCGTGGCTCCCGACCTGGCGGGGCTGCGGCGGGGCAAGCTCCTCGCTGACCTGCTGGGCTATGTGCTGGCCATGCTCGGGGGGCTGGCGCTCTCGGTGGCCCTGCTCCTGTTCCGCGCCCTCTCGCACCCGGCCAAACTGCTGACGGCCGCCTTCACCTTCGGCGTTGTGGGCAGCTTGCTGTGCGCGCCACTGGTTCCCCTGCTCCAGGAGCCCGTGGTCACCACCGACCCGCTCACCTGGTGCTCCGTGGTCGGCCTCACCCTCCTGGCCCTGGTCTCCTTCTTCTGCGCCAATTATGCAGTCACCAAGGTGCACCCGGCTCTGGTCTGCGCCCTACTCCATTCCGAGGTCATCGTCACCATGACCGTTCAGTATTTCGTGCTCAGCGAACCGGTCAGCGCCTATGATGTCGGCGGTGCCGGCGTTATCATCGGCAGCATTGCCGTGCTGACCGCTCACAACATCGGACAGGACAGCAAGGAAGGCTCAGCAAAGCAAGAGCATTAAAGACTATTTGCTTGTAGACACCCGCTATCTGTCCGTTAGTCGGTGGGTGCTGTGGGTGTGTGCGGAGGTCCACGCTTGGCCGTGAGACAGGGCAGTAGAATTGGGACGTTCGGTTCCAATGCTCCACCATTCCATCATGGCTGTTTATTTTCCCTCTCAACCCCATTTTCCTACCTTCTCCCCTTACTAATCAAGAACCTATCAACCTCCGCTTTAAATGTACCCACGACCACTGTGGCAATGAATTCCACAGATCCACCACCTCTGGATAAAGAAATTCCTCCTCATCTCCATACTAATGGGGTGTAACACATCCCACTGCTCCTACTGCAGGAAACATCCTCTCCACAACCACTCTATCCAGGCCTTTCAAAGGCTGACGTTTTAAATCAATCCCCTTCCAATCTATCTCCAGTCCCTGCCTCTCCCTCTGTTCCCAAAACATTCCAACTCTCTCCACCACAGAGTCAGTACTGACAACAGAAGTGAGACTGATTCCCAGGCTTCCAAATGTCACCTGTCCTTCCTTAATGTTTTTCCCAAACGCCCAGCTCTAACTTTCAGATCCTGACCACATCCCCATGTCCCAGAGTCCAGGATCGACGGGAACGGCTCCCTGCTTATCAATAAATTTGGGGGGAGTAAATGCCAGTTTGTGGATCCTGGTGGATCTGTGCCACACCCAGAGGTCAGCAGTGGGCCCAACATCTCACAGAGTCTATCCTGGGCACAGCATATTGATGCAATCACGGAGAACACCCGCCAGAGGCTAAACTTCATTAGATTCAGATTAATTTATGTATCACATGAATATCCAAACATTCAGTCCTCCACTGAGCACATCTACACGGAGCAGTGTCGCAGGAAAACAGCATCCATCATCAGTGACCCCACCATCCAGCTCATCCTGTCTGCTCACTGCTGCCATCAGGAAGGCTCCGGACTCACACCACCAGGTTCAGGAACAGTTACTACCCCTCAGCCATCAGGCTCCTGAACAAAAGGGGAGAACTTCACTCAGTTTCACTTGCCCCATCATTGAAATGTTCCCACAACCTATGGACTCACTTTCAAGGACTCCATCACACGTTCTCAATATTTATTGCTTACATATTTATTTTCCCTTTCTAATTGCACAGCTGGCTGTCTTCCACACACCGGTTGCCCGCCCTTTTTGATTCTATTATGTTATTGGATTTGCTGAGTATCCCCCAAGGAAAAGAACCACAGGTTTGTATATGGTGACAGATATGTACTTTGATCGTAAATTTACCTTGAACTTTGAAATGTGTCGTTTGCATTAACAGCGACAGAGATATAGCACGCAAGAGTCGTTTCTCATTCCACCGCCAACACTCCTTCATTAGGAGTTTGAGATTTGGTGGGGTACCAAAGACTCCATAAAATTTCCACAGATGAACGGTGACTGGTTACATCACTGTCTGGTAAGCGCCAATCCATGAGATTGGAAAAGGCTGAAGAGGGTTGTAAACTCAGCCGATGAAGTCACGGGTTTAAGCCGCCTCACCAATGGGAACATCGCTGAGAAACAGTGCCTCAAGGGAGGAGTGTCCACCCCGCCATCCAGGACATGTCCCCTTCTCGTTTCTACCATCAGGCAGGAGCTACAGGAGCCTGCAGACCGAAACTCAATGCATCAGGAATAAATTCTACCCCACCTCCATCAGATTTCTGAACAGTCCATAAACCCATGACCACCATTTGTGTACATTATGTTTATTTAACTTATAGTATTTTTATATCTTGCACTGTACTGCTGCCACAAAACAAACTTCAGGACGTAAGCGATAATAAACCATACCATTGCATGCCCACAACATACCCCAGACCTGCTCCAAGATCAATCTGACCCCTCCCCTCCCATATAGTCCTCCATTTTACTGTCATCGATGTGCATAAATGACCCTAAAGTACCTGTCTCTAGCACCACCCCGGGCAGTGTGTTACACACACACACACACACCACTCTGTGTAAATGTCCCCGTCTCTATCACCACCCCGGGCAGTGTGTTACACACACACACACACACACACACACACACACACCACTCTGTGTAAATGTCCCCGTCTCTATCACCACCCCGGGCAGTGTGTTACACACACACGCACACCACTCTGTGTAAATGTCCCCGTCTCTATCACCACCCCGGGCAGTGTGTTACACACACACACACGCACACCACTCTGTGTAAATGTCCCCGTCTCTATCACCACCCCGGGCAGTGTGTTACACACACACACGCACACGACTCTGTGTAAATGTCCCCGTCTCTATCACCACCCCGGGCAGTGTGTTACACACACACACGCACACCACTCTGTGTAAATGTCCCCGTCTCTATCACCACCCCGGGCAGTGTGTTACACACACACACACACACGCACACCACTCTGTGTAAATGTCCCCGTCTCTATCACCAACCTGGGCAGTGTGTTACACACACACGCACACCACTCTGTGTAAATGTCCCCGTCTCTATCACCACCCCGGGCAGTGTGTTACACACACACACGCACACCACTCTGTGTAAATGTCCCCGTCTCTATCACCACCCCGGGCAGTGTGTTACACACACACACGCACACCACTCTGTGTAAATGTCCCCGTCTCTATCACCACCCCGGGCAGTGTGTTACACACACACACGCACACGCACACCACTCTGTGTAAATGTCCCCGTCTCTATCACCACCCCGGGCAGTGTGTTACACACACACACGCACACCACTCTGTGTAAATGTCCCCGTCTCTATCACCACCCCGGGCAGTGTGTTACACACACACACACACACGCACACCACTCTGTGTAAATGTCCCCGTCTCTATCACCACCCCGGGCAGTGTGTTACACACACACACGCACACCACTCTGTGTAAATGTCCCCGTCTCTATCACCACCCCGGGCAGTGTGTTACACACACACACGCACACCACTCTGTGTAAATGTCCCCGTCTCTATCACCACCCCGGGCAGTGTGTTACACACACACACGCACACCACTCTGTGTAAATGTCCCCGTCTCTATCACCACCCCGGGCAGTGTGTTACACACACACTCGCACACCACTCTGTGTAAATGTCCCCGTCTCTATCACCACCCCGGGCAGTGTGTTACACACACACACGCGCACACACACACACACACACACACCACTCTGTGTAAATGTCCCCGTCTCTATCACCACCCCGGGCAGTGTGTTACACACACACACGCACACCACTCTGTGTAAATGTCCCCGTCTCTATCACCACCCCGGGCAGTGTGTTACACACACACACACACACACACCACTCTGTGTAAATGTCCCCGTCTCTATCACCACCCCGGGCAGTGTGTTACACACACACACACACACGCACACCACTCTGTGTAAATGTCCCCGTCTCTATCACCACCCCGGGCAGTGTGTTACACACACACACGCGCACACACACACACACACACACACCACTCTGTGTAAATGTCCCTGTCTCTACCACCACCCTGGCACTGTATTCCACACACACACCACTCTGTGTAAATGTCCCCGTCTCTATCACCACCCCGGGCAGTGTGTTACACACACACACACACACACCACTCTGTGTAAATGTCCCCGTCTCTATCACCACCCCGGGCAGTGTGTTACACACACACACGCACACGCACACCACTCTGTGTAAATGTCCCCGTCTCTATCACCACCCCGGGCAGTGTGTTACACACACACACACACACGCACACCACTCTGTGTAAATGTCCCCGTCTCTATCACCACCCCGGGCAGTGTGTTACACACACACCACTCTGTGTAAATGTCCCCGTCTCTATCACCACCCCGGGCAGTGTGTTACACACACACACGCACACACACACCACTCTGTGTAAATGTCCCCGTCTCTATCACCACCCCGGGCAGTGTGTTACACACACACACACACACACGCACACCACTCTGTGTAAATGTCCCCGTCTCTATCACCACCCCGGGCAGTGTGTTACACACACACACACACACGCACACGCACACCACTCTGTGTAAATGTCCCCGTCTCTATCACCACCCCGGGCAGTGTGTTACACACACACACGCACACGCACACCACTCTGTGTAAATGTCCCCGTCTCTATCACCACCCCGGGCAGTGTGTTACACACACACACGCACACGCACACCACTCTGTGTAAATGTCCCCGTCTCTATCACCACCCCGGGCAGTGTGTTACACACACACACACACACACGCACACCACTCTGTGTAAATGTCCCCGTCTCTATCACCACCCCGGGCAGTGTGTTACACACACACACGCACACGCACACCACTCTGTGTAAATGTCCCCGTCTCTATCACCACCCCGGGCAGTGTGTTACACACACACACGCACACGCACACCACTCTGTGTAAATGTCCCCGTCTCTATCACCACCCCGGGCAGTGTGTTACACACACACACACACACACCACTCTGTGTAAATGTCCCCGTCTCTATCACCACCCCGGGCAGTGTGTTACACACACACACGCACACCACTCTGTGTAAATGTCCCCGTCTCTATCACCACCCCGGGCAGTGTGTTACACACACACACCACTCTGTGTAAATGTCCCCGTCTCTATCACCACCCCGGGCAGTGTGTTACACACACACACGCACACGCACACCACTCTGTGTAAATGTCCCCGTCTCTATCACCACCCCGGGCAGTGTGTTACACACACACACGCACACGCACACCACTCTGTGTAAATGTCCCCGTCTCTATCACCACCCCGGGCAGTGTGTTACACACACACACGCACACCACTCTGTGTAAATGTCCCCGTCTCTATCACCACCCCGGGCAGTGTGTTACACACACACACGCACACCACTCTGTGTAAATGTCCCCGTCTCTATCACCCCGGGCAGTGTGTTACACACGCACACGCACACCACTCTGTGTAAATGTCCCCGTCTCTATCACCACCCCGGGCAGTGTGTTACACACACACACGCACACGCACACCACTCTGTGTAAATGTCCCCGTCTCTATCACCACCCCGGGCAGTGTGTTACACACACACACGCACACCACTCTGTGTAAATGTCCCCGTCTCTATCACCACCCCGGGCAGTGTGTTACACACGCACACGCACACCACTCTGTGTAAATGTCCCCGTCTCTATCACCACCCCGGGCAGTGTGTTACACACGCACACGCACACCACTCTGTGTAAATGTCCCCGTCTCTATCACCACCCCGGGCAGTGTGTTACACACGCACACGCACACCACTCTGTGTAAATGTCCCCGTCTCTATCACCACCCCGGGCAGTGTGTTACACACGCACACGCACACCACTCTGTGTAAATGTCCCCGTCTCTATCACCACCCCGGGCAGTGTGTTACACACACACACGCACACGCACACCACTCTGTGTAAATGTCCCCGTCTCTATCACCACCCCGGGCAGTGTGTTACACACACACACGCACACGCACACCACTCTGTGTAAATGTCCCCGTCTCTATCACCACCCCGGGCAGTGTGTTACACACACACACACACACACACGCACACCACTCTGTGTAAATGTCCCCGTCTCTATCACCACCCCGGGCAGTGTGTTACACACACACACGCACACGCACACCACTCTGTGTAAATGTCCCCGTCTCTATCACCACCCCGGGCAGTGTGTTACACACACACACGCACACCACTCTGTGTAAATGTCCCCGTCTCTATCACCACCCCGGGCAGTGTGTTACACACACACACGCACACGCACACCACTCTGTGTAAATGTCCCCGTCTCTATCACCACCCCGGGCAGTGTGTTACACACACACACGCACACGCACACCACTCTGTGTAAATGTCCCCGTCTCTATCACCACCCCGGGCAGTGTGTTACACACACACACACACACACACGCACACCACTCTGTGTAAATGTCCCCGTCTCTATCACCACCCCGGGCAGTGTGTTACACACACACACGCACACGCACACCACTCTGTGTAAATGTCCCCGTCTCTATCACCACCCCGGGCAGTGTGTTACACACACACACGCACACCACTCTGTGTAAATGTCCCCGTCTCTATCACCACCCCGGGCAGTGTGTTACACACACACACGCACACGCACACCACTCTGTGTAAATGTCCCCGTCTCTATCACCACACCGGGCAGTGTGTTACACACACACACACACACACCACTCTGTGTAAATGTCCCCGTCTCTATCACCACCCCGGGCAGTGTGTTACACACACACACGCACACCACTCTGTGTAAATGTCCCCGTCTCTATCACCACCCCGGGCAGTGTGTTACACACACACACACACACCACTCTGTGTAAATGTCCCCGTCTCTATCACCACCCCAGGCAGTGTGTTACACACACACACGCACACGACTCTGTGTAAATGTCCCCGTCTCTATCACCACCCCGGGCAGTGTGTTACACACACACACGCACACGCACACCACTCTGTGTAAATGTCCCCGTCTCTATCACCACCCCGGGCAGTGTGTTACACACACACACGCACACCACTCTGTGTAAATGTCCCCGTCTCTATCACCACCCCGGGCAGTGTGTTACACACACACACGCACACGCACACCACTCTGTGTAAATGTCCCCGTCTCTATCACCACCCCGGGCAGTGTGTTACACACACACACGCACACGCACACCACTCTGTGTAAATGTCCCCGTCTCTATCACCACCCCGGGCAGTGTGTTACACACACACACGCACACCACTCTGTGTAAATGTCCCCGTCTCTATCACCACCCCGGGCAGTGTGTTACACACACACACACACACGCACACCACTCTGTGTAAATGTCCCCGTCTCTATCACCACCCTGGGCAGTGTGTTACACACACACGCACACCACTCTGTGTAAATGTCCCCGTCTCTATCACCACCCCGGGCAGTGTGTTACACACACACACGCACACCACTCTGTGTAAATGTCCCCGTCTCTATCACCACCCCGGGCAGTGTGTTATACACACACACGCGCACACACACACACACACACACACACCACTCTGTGTAAATGTCCCTGTCTCTACCACCACCCTGGCACTGTATTCCACACACACACCACTCTCTGTAAATGTCCCCGTCTCTATCACCACCCCGGGCAGTGTGTTACACACACACACACACACACACACACACACCACTCTGTGTAAATGTCCCTGTCTCTATCACCACCCCGGGCAGTGTGTTACACACACACACACACACACCACTATGTGTAAATGTCCCCGTCTCTATCACCACCCCGGGCAGTGTGTTACACACACACACGCACACGCACACCACTCTGTGTAAATGTCCCCGTCTCTATCACCACCCCGGGCAGTGTGTTACACACACACACCACTCTGTGTGAAAATAAAAGCTACCTCTGATATCCTCCTATACAGTACTTTCCTGCAATCACCGGCTGTAATCCGGTATCGTTTGTGGATAATCCGCAGGTAAAACGTGCTGATTCTGGGCGGTTGGCCTTTGAAAGATGAGGGAGGCAAAGATGCGTACTCGTTTAGGAAGGAATTCTCTGAACCCGGGCCCAGGTACGGACACCAGCCGTGGAGCGAAAGCGATCAAGGTGGTGATAGTATGGGGGAAGGCGTCGGCACGGGGCTTGAACACATACGTTCAAAGTCCAAAGTTCTGGGAGACTAACGGGTTTAACAGATAGTAGCGACAGTAGTTTCACGCAACTTCCCATACACGGGGGAAAAACCGCGCCGGGGTCGGAATGAGGTATCACCTACTGGTTTACGCCGTATTTTCAATGCGTGAAACCTTCTCGACCCGCTGAGTTCCTCCGGCAGATTGTTTGTTGCTCGGATGCCAGCATCTTGTGTCTCTCACTCATTCTTGTCCTGACTTGGAAATATGTCGCCGATCTTTCTCTGGGTCTAAACGCTGAGGCTCCCCAACAACGCTGAGGTTCCAGAAGGGCGGCAGCAGTTCCTTACTCCCATCCCCACCCCCAGCTTCTCAAGGGGCAGTTTGGGATATGCAATAAATGCTGGCCTTGGCAATTCTTGAGAATGAATTGTAAAAGGGGCTTTTACAGGGCAAATCAGAATCATAAAATTATGTTTCTGACGATATTCTTGTCGACCTGGGATTATAAACCACGTTTGCTTTGCCACTATGACCGATGAAGCGTCTCGGCCCGAAACATCGGCAGTTTATTTCCCTCCACTGATGCTGCCAGACCAACTGATTTTCTCTTGATTAGAACATATTTTTGGTACGATGCCTCATTTCGCAGGATTTACTTTGAGGTTTTTTTTGACAGTGACGTGACGCTGCAGTACCGCTGTCAGCCGCCTGAGGAGGCTGCTGAGCCCGCCAACAGTGCGGCTTGACATCATCTCCTGCTGGACATTGTGTGGCACTGCAAGGCGAGGTGGCGCCTGAAGTCAAAATCCAAAGTAAATTTATTAACAAAGTACCTATATGTTACCACAGACTGTGGATTCATTTTTCTTGCAAGTACTTACAGGAAAAAATACGATATAATCTACGAAAAATCGTACAAAGACTGGCTCCCTTCCTGTTTACCCTGTATACCTCGGACTTTAGATACAACACAGTCATGTTATCTGCAGAAATTCTATGACTCCGTAATAGCTGTATAAAGCGAAGACGAGAGGATGAATACCAGCTTTATCAAATGTGCAAACTGAATCATCCGCAACTCAAAATCAGTATGACAAGGCAATGGAGGAATTCTGCAATGTTTTGGCACGAAACATCGACCGCACTTTTTTCCATAGATGCTGCCTGGCCTGCCGAGTTCCTCCAGCATTTTGTGTGTGTCGCTCGGATTTCCAGAATCTGCAGATTTTCTCTTGTTTGTGAAAGGACTTCAAGAAGACCAAGCCTGCACTGCTCCCTGTTATTATTGGTGGTGAGGACGTGGATGTGGTGAGGACCTACAAGTATCTGGGGGTGCACCTGGAAGACAGACTTGAGTAGAGCATGAACACAAAGGCTGTGTACAAGAAGGGCAAGTGTCATCTCTACTTCCTGAGGAGACTGAGGTCCTTTGGAGTGTGCAGCCCTCTCCTTCACATGTTCTACCAGTCTGTTGTCGCCAGTACAGTCTTCAGTGTGGCAGTGTGCTGGGGCAATGGCATCAACACGGGTGATGCCAGTAGGCTTAATAAACTGATTAGAAAGGCTGGCTCTGTTATAGGAGTCAAACTGGACACACTGGAGGCTGTGGTAGAACAAAGGACTCCTAGGAAAATCCTGGCAATTCTGGACAATGTTTCTCACCCTCTGTATGCCACCTTGGCTGAACAGAGGAGCATTTTTGGTAATAGACTAAGACAACTGCGCTGTTCCAAAGAGCACTATATGAGGTCATTCCTACCTTCGGCCATTAGGCTCTATAATGAGTGTCATGGTCCGGTCCGTGAAGTCCACGGTCCAGTTTGTTGACTCCTTATTCCGGGTTTTCCTGTTTTCCCTTGTTCCATTGGGTGCCTTAATTGAGGCACCTGATTCTCGTTGTGGGCTGGCACATAAATACCTCTGCAAACCAAGGATTCCCTGCTGGGGATCAGCCAGAATTGAATTGGAGGGAAGATGGTGATGAGAGAGGACCAGTGGAGTGAGTTTTAGATGGAGGATGGTGGGAAAGGGGAATGGAGTGGAAAGAGTAAGAAAAGAAAACAGAGGTATGAGATATCGAACTCTGAGGAGTCAGGGATGATCAAAATAGGATGGCAAAACAATGAAAAGAAGATGAGATTAAAGCAATTATAAAACTGAGCGAAGATGGGGTGTCTTTCGGTGACTGGAACCTGATTCTTTTGACGAAGACAATCAACAAAAGAGCAAAGATTTTATGAAATGGATCGTTATTAGTGATTTGCCGGGATAGTGCTCAGCAAGGCAAAGTGATAAGATTAAATAAAATAGACGGCAAGCAAGTACAATGCTCCATACCCAGCAACAGAAAGTGGACTAGAGGAGTTATTTCGGGGACACCAACAAAAGTTATTATGGATGAGATTAAACAGAACATAAAAGGAGCAAAAGTTATTGAGGCCAAATGTTTGAAAGCTACAAGAAATGGAAAAAAGTGTGATAGTTTATCAGTTATGATTAACTTTGATGAAGAGAGATTGCCGACTAAAGTTTATTTAGGATATATGTGTTATGAGGTCAGAATATATATACCACCGCCTTTAAGATGCTTTAAATGCCAGAAATTCGGGCATATTGCGGCGGTCTGCAGAGGAAAACAAAGATGTGGGAGATGCGCTGGAGAACATGAATATGGGAAATGTGAAGCGGGAGATAGGCTGAAATGCTGCAATTGTGGCGAGGAACACAGCGCAGCTTATCAAGGGCGCATTAATAGTAAGAAAGAAGCTGAGATGCAATATGTGAAAGTAACTCAAGGAATCAGTTACGCGGAGGCAGTGAAAGCATTTGCTGGAAAGGAGAAGTCTATCAAGCAAACAAATACAGGGAATAATAAACCGGTGAACTGTGAGGGTTGTAATATGATAAATAAGGTTACGCTAATGAGTAGAAAGGATTTTGTACTGTTTATGGTAGATGCAATTAACTGTTTAGCGCAAACAAACAAAAGAACTGAAAAAATTAAAATTATAGCCAAGTCTGCAAAAAAAACTTGGGATTACAGGGCTTGGGTGGGAAGCAGTCAAAGAAATGCTGAATGGAGAATCAAACAGTTTACAGACAGGAGAGGAGGGATATTAATGGCAGTATATATATTACAAGGGAATGCAAGGAGTCTTATTGCAAATGGTCAAGAATTTACAAAATATGTATCAGAACTTAAGGAAAAACTTATGTATACATGAAACATGGTTGAAATCCAGGGTAAATGTGCAGAACTGCAATAACAAATAGAAGTATTCAAAAAGAACAACTGAGAGTTAGAAAAGAGATTGGATGAAACAGTACTGCATTTAAAGGAGACGGTTTATGAAAAGGATGCTTGTTGTCAAAAATTCAGTTACTTGGAAAACATTAAAAAATGGAGGAAATTATTCCAAAGTTATAAAAGGAAAAAGGAATTGTTGCAAAGTGAATTATTTACATTTGGATTATTAAACAAAAACATGGAAACAAATTTAAAAGTTAAGCATGCGATAAATAATAAGAAGATTTTAGTCTTACAAATGATGCAGATGAAATCAATGTAATTGAGGTGATGCAATTACTTGAAAACCATGTGATAGAAATTAGGGAGAACAGCAGTTAGCGACACTGCTCTCTAATGGGCACATACAGAATTTGCAAGAGGAATTGCAATTACAGAATGAAACAAATAGAGATTCCCTGCTGGACTGTTCCCTTCCCCTTCCGTCTGAAGCCTTGCCTGCAACCCCATCAAGTTCAAATGCCAGAGTGAGACCGGAGCCTTGCCATGCCAAGATAAGGAACTATCTATCATTGAGTTTGGAACTATCTATTTGTGTTCCCGTGTTTAGTGTCCGTGTCAAAGAAGAGTCCCGACCCTAAGTCCTGTTCCCAAGGAGGGGGCCCGACTCTGTGTTGTGTTCCTGTGTTCCAAGTTCCAGGCGTCGTGTTTCAGTCCTGTCTAAGTCAAGGCTTTGTGTTCTCGTCCAGTCCAGGAGTCCCCCGGCAAGTATCCTCGGCAGTCATCCCGGCCCTGCGTCCTAGAAAGGGTCCCAGCCCTGCGCCCAAGGAGGAGTCCCAGCTCCGTACCCAACAGCCTAACCAAGCCGAGTCCAAGAGCCTCGCCCAGCCCGGTGCTGGAGTTTCCCTCATCCTGTCCTTGCCAAGATCGTAGTCCCGAGTCCTAGTCTGGTCCCGGGCTCCGGTTCTGAGTCAAGACCCAGGTTCCAGGTCCTTGTCCAGGCTCTGGTTCCGGAGTTCCCTGTTCCTAGTCCAGGCTCCTTGTTCCTAATTCCCCATCCGGGTCCTGTGTTTCTAGTCCAAGTCCTAGCCCAGGCCCTGAATCCTAGTCTCGTCCAGGGCCTGTGTCAATGTCCAGCATTGTTTCTTCCTTACTCACCTTGCTATCTTGATAAGCCTAGTCCTGTTCCTAGTACTTCAGTGTCTGTGTCTTGCATCTGGGTCCTCCCAAGGCCCCCTTATGACAATGAGTTAACCTATTTCCGGAGAAGTGATGACCCCCCCTCCTGTTAGACTGTTTGACGTAACTTATTTTTTACTCTTTCTTACTTCCCTTCAAATATTTGTATATCTGTGTTCTTGTAATGATACTGTGACACTGTAATTTCCTTTGGCGTCAATAAAGTATCAATGTGCAAAAAATAATACAGCAAATATTAGCTGTAAATACAATTGGGAGTGAGTCTATAGGTTGTGGAATCAGTTCAGAGTTGAGGTGAGTGAAGTGATCCACACTGATTCAGAAGCCTGATACTAGACACTAGAATACTACAGCACAGTACAGGCCGTTCAGCCCTCGATGTTGTGCCAACCCATATATTCCTTAAAAAAAGTACTAAACCCACACTACCCCATAACCCTTTCTTTCATCCATGTGCCTGTCCAAGAGGCTCTTAAATACCCCTAATGTTTTAGCCTCCACCACCATCCCTGGCAAGTCATTCCAGGCACCCACAACCCTCAGTGTAAAAAAACTTACCCCTGATGTCTCCCCTAAACTTCCCTCCCTTAACTTTGTATATATGCCCTCTGGTGTTTGCTATTCGTGCCCTGGGAAACAGGTACTGGCTATCCACCCCATATATGCCTGTCATAATCTTGTAGACCTCTATCAAGTCACCTCTCATCCTTCTACGCTCCAAAAAGAAAAGTCCCAGCTCTGCTAAACTTGCCTCACAAGACATTTTCCAATCCAGGCAACATCCTGGTAAATCTCCTCTGCACCCTCTCCGTAGCTTCCACATCCTTCCTATGATGAGGTGACCAGAACTGAACACAATACTCTAAGAGTGATCTCACCAGAGATTTGTAGAGTTGCAACATGACCTCTTTACTCTTGAACTCAATCCCTCTATTAATGAAGCCTAGCAACCCATAGGCCTTCTTAACTATCCTATCAACCTGTGCAGCGACCTTGAGGGATGTATGGATTTGAACCCCAAGATCCCTCTGTTCATCCACACTGTTAAGTAACCGACCATTAACCCTGTACTCAGCCTTCTGGTTTGTCCTTCCAAAATGCATCACCTCACACTTATCCGGATTGAACTCCATCTGCCACTTTTCTGCCCAACTCGGCATCTTGTCTATATCCTCTTGTAACCTTCGACAACCTACAGCTCCATCCACAACTCCTCCAATCTGAGTCATCCGCAAACTTACTCATCCATCCTTCCGCCTCTTCATCCAGGTCATTTATAAAAATCACAAAGAGCAGGGGTCCCAGGACAGACCCTTGCAGCACTCCACTAGTCACCAACGTCCAGGCAGAATACTTTCCCTCCACTACTACCCTCTGCTTTCTTCCTGTAAGCCAATTTTTTAACCAAACAGCCAAGGTTCCACTGATCCCATGCCTCATGACTTTCTGGATGAGTCTCTCGTGGGGGACCTTGTCAAATGCCTTGTTAAAATCCACATCCACCACCCTACCCTCATCAATTTCTTTTGTTACCTCTTCAAAAAACTTAATTAGGCTCGTGAGGCACGACCTTCCCTTCACAAAGCCATGTTGACTATCCTTGAGTAGACTGTACTTCTCCAAATGCTCGTAGATCCTATCCTTAAGAATCCTTTCCAATAGTTTGCAGACCACCGACGTAAGACTCACTGGTCTATAGTTCCCAGGATTCTCTCTATTATCTTTTTTAAACAAAGGAACTACATTTGCCATTCTGAATCCTCCAGCAATCTCTTCTCTCACTTCTGGGGTATATTATGTCCGGCCCTGGGAACTTATCAATCTTAATGTTTTTAAGAAGATCCAACACTTCTTCTTCCTTAATCTCCACATTGTCCGGCACACAGTCCTGTTCTATTTCGACCTCACCCTGATCAAGGTCCTTTTCACTTGTGTATACTGAAGCAAAGTATTCATTTAGGACCTCCCCAACCTCCTCCGCCTCCAGGCACATGTTGCCTTCTTTATCCTTTAGCGGCCCCACCTTCATTCTTGTCATCCTTCTGTTCTTCACATATGCATAGAACACCTTGGCGTTCTCCTTAATCCTACATGCCAAGGCCTTCTCATGCCCCCTTCAAGCTCTCCTATGTCCTTTCTTAAGCTCCTTCCTGGCTACCCTATATTTCTCATAAGCCCCTCCTGCCTCCTGCTTCCTGCTTCTTATATCTAACGTATGCTTCCTTCTTCCTCTTGACAAGTTGCCTCACGTGTTTCGTCAGCCACGGTTCCCTTTTCCTACCATTTTTTCCTTGTTTCAGTGGGACAAACCTATCCTGAACCCAGCACAAGTGGTCCCTAAACTTCCTCCACATTACTTCTGTGCGTTCACCCTTGAACATCTGTTTCCAATTTACTCTCGCTAGTTCCTGCCTCATCCCTTCATAGGTAGCCCTTCCCCAGTTAAGCACTTTCCCATTTTGTCTGTTTTTATAGCTATGCTGAAGCTAAGGGAGTTGTTGTCACTCTCACCAAAATGCTCCCCTACCAAGAGGTCTGCCACCTGACCAGGTTCATTACCCAGAACTAGATCCAGTATGGCTCTCCTCTTGTCGGCCGGTCCACATACTGTGTCAGAAATCCTTTTTCAACACACCTGACAAATTCAGCCCCATCCATCCCCCTTGCAGTCAGGAGGTGCCAGTCAATATGAGGGAAGTTGAAATCACCCATAACTTACAACCCTGTATTTCCTGCACCATTCTAAAATCTGCCTGCTTATCTGCTCCCCGGTGTCCCGAGGGCTATTTGGGGTCTATAGACTACTCCCAGCACAGTGATTGATCCCTTCCTATTTCGGACTTCCACCCACACCGACTCTCCCTCTGCAGCGTCCTCCCTTTCTATAGCCGTGATACTATCCCTGACCAGTAATGCTACTCCCCCCACTGCCTTTTCTACCTCCCATCCTATTCCATTTAAAACACCTAAACCTCGGTACCTGCATCAGCCAATCCTGCCCTTCCTCCAGCCAAGTTTCAGTAACGGCCACAACATCAAGTTCCACGTACTGATCCATGCTCTAAGTTCATCCCCTTTATTCCTAATACTCCTAGTGTTGAAATAGACAGATTTCAACTTCTCTAACTGGCTACATTTATGTTTTGTCCCCTGCCTGTCCTTCCTCACCAACTCAGAACACATAGCATCATGCCCTTGTCCTTATTCTCTAATCTCTGCACTCGCATTCTGATTCCCACCCCCCTGCCAAACTAGTTTAAACCCTCCCCAACAGCTCTAGCAAGCCTGCCCGCCAGGATATTGGACCCTTTCCAGTTCAGGTGCAGCCCGTCCTTTTTATACAGGTCAGATCTTCCCCAGAAGAGATCTCAATGATCCAGAAATCTGAACCCCTGCCCCCTGCACCAACTCTTCAGCCATGCATTCATCTGCCATAACTTCCTGCTCCTACCCTCTGTGTCTCGTGGCACAGGCAGCAATCCCGAGATTACCACCCTTGAGGTCCTGCTTTTTAACTTCTTTCCTAACTCCCTATATTCCTCCTTCAGGACCTCATCCCTACTCCTGTCTATGTCATTGGTCCCCACATGGACCACGACATCTAGCTGCTCACCCTCTCTCCTGAGAATACCGAGAACTCGATCCGAGATACCCTGGACCCTGGCACCAGGGAGGCAACAGACCATCCAGGATTCTCGATCTCTCCCACAGAACCTCTTATCTGACCCTGTAACTATGGAATCCACTATCACTACTGCTCTCCTCTTTTCCCTCCTTCCTTTCTGAGCTAAGGGTCCACTCTCGGTGCCAGAGACGCGACCACTACAACTTGTCCCTAGTAGGTCGTCCCCACCAGCAGTATCCAAAACAGTATACTTATTATTGATGGGAACGGCCACAGGGTGCTCTGCTCCTTCTGTCTGTTCCCCTTCCCTCTCCTGACAGTCACGCAGTTACCTGTCTCGATGGTTAAAGAAGTTCCTGAACTTGGCAGTGTGGGGCCTAAGAGTTCTGTGCTTCCTGCGGGATGGTAGTAGAGAGGAGAAAGCATAGCCTGGAAGGTAGGGGTCGTTGAATGATGGATGTTGTAACAGGGCTCCTTATAAATGTGCTCAATGCTGGGAAGGGATTTGCTTATGATGGACCGGCAAATCATTACCATGAGATTTTGTGGTGCTAGCAATCCAGAGTAACAGACATGACGTGAGTGGGGAGCTCAGCAATTCAAGAAAAAGCAGCTGACGTTTCTGGCTGAGACCCGTTTCATGACTGGAAAGGGAGGAGGCAAAATAAAGAACGAACACAATCTGGCAGGTGATAGGTGAGACCAGATGAGGACCAAACTCGATGATGTAAGAATCTGGGAGGTGATAGGTGGAAAAACCAAAGGGCTGAAGAAGAAGGAATCTGATTGGAGAGGGTAGTGAACCATGGGCACGAGGGAAGGAAGAGGTGGGAAACCAGAGGGACATGGTGAGTAGGTGAGGGGTAGAGAGAGTGAGGAGGTAACCTGAGGGAGATGGTGAGTAGGTGAGGGGAAGGGAGTGAGGGGGGAAGCGCAGGGAGATGGTGAGTACGTGAGGGGTAGAGAGAGAGTGAAGGGGAACCAAAGGGAGATGGTGAGTAGGTGAGGGGAAGAGAGAGAGTGAAGGGGGAAACAGACGGAGATGGTGAGTGGGTGAGGGGAGAGAGGGAGTGAGGGGGTAACCAGAGGGAGATGGTGAGTAGGTGAGGGGTCGAGAGAGAGTGAGGGGTGAACCAGAGTGAGATAGTGAGTAGGTGAGGGGTAGAGAGGGAGTGAGGGGGTAACCAGAGGGAGATGGTGAGTAGGTCAGGGGAGGAGAGACGGTGAGGGGGGAATCAGAGGGAGATGGTGAGTAGGTGAAGGGTAGAGAGAGAGTGAGGGAACCAGAGGGAGATGGTGAGTAGGTGAGGGGTAGAGAGAGAGTGAGGGGGGAACCAGAGGGAGATGGTGAGTAGCTGAGGGGAAGAGAAAGAGTGAGGGAGGAACCAGAGGGAGATGGTGAACAGGTGAGGGGAAGAGAGAGAGTGAGGGAATCAGAGGGAGATGGTGAGTAGGTGAGGGGTAGAGAGAGTGAGGGAACCGGAGGGAGACGGTGAGTAGGTGAGCAGTAGAGAAAGAGCGAGGGGGGAACCAGAAAGAGATGGTGAGTAGGTCAGGGGTAGAGAGAGTCTCACGGGGAACCAGAGGGAGCTGGTGAGTAAGTGACAGGAAGAAAGAGAGTGTGGGGGGAACCAGAGGGAGATAATGAGTGGGTGAGGGGAAGAAAGAGTGAGGGGGTAACCAGAGGGAGATGGTGAGTAGCTGAGGGGAAGAGAAAGAGTGAGGGAGGAACCAAAGGGAGATGGTGAACAGGTGAGGGGAAGAGAGAGAGTGAGGGAACCAGAGGGACATGGTGAGTAGGTGAGGGGTAGACAGGGAGTGAGGGGTGAACCAGAGGGAGATGGTGAGTAGGTGAGGGGTAGACAGGGAGTGAGGGGTGAACCAGAGGGAGATGTTGAGGAGGTGAGGGGCAGAGAGAGAGTCAGGGGGGAACCAGAGGGAGATGGTGAGTAGGTGAGGGGAAGAGAGTGAGAGTGAGGGGGGACCCAGAGGGAGATGGTGAGTAGCATAAGGGAAGAGAGTGAGAATGAGGGGGTAACCAGAGGGAGATGGTGAGTAGGTGAGGGGAAGATAGTGAGGGGAGAACCGCAGGGAGATGGTGAGTAGGTGATGGGTAGAGAGGGAGTGAGAGGGGAACCAGAGGGAGATGGTGAGTAGCGTAGGGGAAGTGAGTGAGAGTGAGGGGGGAACCAGAGGGAGATGGTGAGTAGCGTAGGGGAAGAGAGTGAGACTGAGGGGGTAACCAGAGGGAGATGGTGAGTAGGTGAGGGGAAGATAGTGAGGGGGGAACCGCAGGGAGATGGTTAGTACTTGAGGGGTAGGGAGAGAGTGAGGGGAGAACCAGAAAGAGATGGTGAGTAGGTCAGGGGTAGAGAGAGTCTCACGGGGAACCAGAGGGAGATGGTGAGTAGGTGACAGGAAGAAAGAGAGTGTGGGGGGAACCAGAGGGAGATAATGAGTGCGTGAGGGGAAGAAAGAGTGAGGGGGAAACCAGAGGGAGATGGTGAGAAGGTGAGGGGAAGAGAGAGAGTGAGGGGGGAACCATAGGGAGCTGGTGAGTAGGTGAGGGGTAGAGAGAGTGAGGGGGTAACAAGAGGGAGATGGTGAGTATGTAAGAGGTAGAGAGAGTCAGGGGGAAACCAGAGGGAGATGGTGAGTAGGTCAGGGGAGGAGAGACGGTGACGGGGGAATCAGAGGGAGATGGTGAGCAGGTGAGGGGTAGAGAGAGTGAGGGAACCGGAGGGAGACGGTGAGTAGGTGAGCGGTAGAGAAAGAGTGAGGGGGGAACCAGAAGGAGATGGTGAGTAGGTCAGGGGTAGAGAGAGTCTCACGGGGAACCAGAGGGAGATGGTGAGTAGGTGAGAGGAAGAAAGAGAGTGTGGGGGGAACCAGAGGGAGATAATGAGTGGGTGAGGGGAAGAAAGAGTGAGGGGGTAACCAGAGGGAGATGGTGAGTAGCTGAGGGGAAGAGAAAGAGTGAGGGAGGAACCAAAGGGAGATGGTGAACAGGTGAGGGGAAGAGAGAGAGTGAGGGAACCAGAGGGAGATGGTGAGTAGGTGAGGGGTCGAGAGAGAGTGAAGGGTGAACCAGAGGGAGATGGTGAGTAGGTGAGGGGTAGAGACAGTGAGGGGGGAACCAGAGGGTGATAGTAAGTAGGTGAGAGGTTGAGAGAGAGTTAGGGGGGAACCAGAGGGAGATGGTGAGTAGCGTAGGGGAAGAGAGTGAGAGTGAGGGGGTAGCCAGAGGGAGATGGTGAGTAGGTGAGGGGAAGATAGTGAGGGGGGAACCACAGGGAGATGGTGAGTATGTGAGGGGTAGAGAGAGAGTGAGGGGAGAACCAAAGGGAGGTGGTGAGAAGGTGAGGAGAAGAGAGAGAGTGAGGGGTGAACCAGAGGGAGATGGTGAGTAGCTGAGGAGTAGAAAGAGTGAGGGGGTAACCAGAGGGTGATGGTGAGTCGGTGATGGGAAGAGAGTGAGGGGGGAACCAGATGGAGAATGTGAGTAGGTGAGGGGTAGAGAGAGAGTGAGGGGGGAACCAGAGGGAGATGGTGAGTAGGTGAGGGGTAGCAAAAAATTGAGGGGGGAACCAGAGGGAGATGGTGAGTAGGTGAGGGGTAGAGAGGGAGTGAGGGGTGAACCAGAGGGAGATGGTGAGTAGGTGAGGGGTAGAAAGAGTGAGGGGGTAACCAGAGGGTGATGGTGAGTCGGTGACGGGAGTAGAGTGAGGGGGGAACCAGAGGGAGATGGTGAGTGGGTGAGGGGTAGAGAGAGAGTGAGGGGGTAACCAGAGAGAGATGCTGAGTAGGTGAGGGGTAGAGAGAGAGTGGAGGGAACCAGAGGATGATGCTGAGTAGGAGACGGGAAGAGAGAGAGTGAGGGGGGAACCAGAGGGAGATGGTGAGGTGTAGAGAGAGAGTGAGAAGGGAACCAGAAGGAGATGGTGAGCAGGTGAGGGGTAGAGAGAGTGAGGGGGTAACCAGAGGGAGATGGTGAATAGGTGATGGGGAGAGAGTGAGGGGGGAATTCAGAGGGAGATGCTGAGTAGGTGAGTGAAACAGAGTGAAGGAGGAACCGGAGGGAGATGGTGAGTAGGTGAGGGAAACAGAGTGAAGGAGGAACCAGAGGGAGATGGTGAGTAGGTGAGGGATAGAGAGAGAGTGAGGGGGGAACCAGAGAGAGAGATGGTGAGTAGGTGAAGGGAAGCGAGTGAGGGGGGAACCAGAAGGAGATGGTGAGTAGGTGAGGGATAGCGAGAGAGTGGAGGTGAACCAGAGGGTGATGGTGAGTAGGTGAGGGGTAGAGAGAGAGTGAGGGTGAACCAGAGGGAGATGCTGAGTAGCTTAGAGGGAGAGAGTGAGAATGAAGGGGTAACCAGAGGGAGATGGTGAGGTGTAGAGAGAGAGTGAGAGGGCAACCAGAGGGAGATGGTGAGTATGAGAGTGGTAGAGACAGTCGGGGAAACCATAGGGAGCTGGTGAGTAGGTGAGGGGTAGAGAGAGTGAGGGGGTAACAAGAGGGTGATGGTGAGTATGTAAGAGGTAGAGAGAGTGAGGGGGGGAACCATAGGGAGATGGTGAGTAGGTGAGAGGTAGAGACAGTGAGGGGCAACCAGAGGGAGATGGTGAGTAGGTGAGGGATAGAGAGAGTGAGGGGGGGAACGATAGGGAGCTGGTGAGTAGGTGAGGGGTAGAGAGAGTGAGGGGATAACAAGAGGGTGATGGTGAGTATGTAAGAGGTAGAGAGAGTCAGGGGAAAACCAGAGGGAGATGGTGAGTAGGTGAGGGGTAGAGAGAGAGTGAGGGGGGAACCAGAGGGAGATGCTGAGTAGCTTAGAGGAAGAGAGTGAGAGTGAAGGGGTAACCCGAGGGAGATGGTGAGGTGTAGAGAGAGAGTGAGAGGGGAACCAGAGGGAGATGGTGAGGATGAGAGTGGTAGAGACAGTCGGGGGAACCATAGGGAGCTGGTGAGTAGGTGAGGGGTAGAGAGAGTGAGGGGGTAACAAGAGGGTGATGGTGAGTATGTAAGAGGTAGAGAGAGTCAGGGGGATACCAGAGGGAGATGGTGAGTAGGTGGGGGGTAGAGAGTGAGGGAGTAACCAGAGGGTGATGGTGAGTCGGTGACGGGAAGAGAGTGAGGGGGGAACCAGAGGGAGATGGTGAGTAGGTGAGGGATAGAGAGAGTGAGGGGGGAACCATAGGGAACTGGTGAGTAGGTGAGGGGTAGAGGGAGTGAGGGGTGAACCAGAGGGAGATGATGAGTAGGTGAGGGGAAGAGAGAAAGTGAGGGGGGAACCAGAGGGAGATGGTGAGTGGGTGAGGGGTAGACAGAGAGTGAGGGGGTAACAAGAGGGAGAAGCTAAATAGGTGAGGGGTAGAGAGAGGGTGGAGGGAACCAGAGGGAGATGGTCAGTAGGTGAGCGGAAGAGAAAGAGTGAGGGAACCAGAGGGAGATGGTGTGTAGGCGTAGGGAAGAGAGTGGGGGGGGGGGACCAGAGGGAGATAGTGAGAAGGTGAAGGGTAGAGAAAGTCAGGGGGGAACCAGAGGGACATGGTGAGTAGGTGAGGGGAAGAGAGAGAGTGAGCAGGTAACCAGAGGGAGATGCTGAGTAGGTCAGCAGTGGAGAGAGTGAGTGGGGAACCAGAGGGAGATGGTGAGTGGGTGAGGGGAGAGAGGGAGTGAGGAGTGAACCACAGGGAGATGGTGAGTAGGTGAGGGGAAGAGAGAGAGAGGGGGGGAACCAGAGTGATATGGTGAGTGGGTGACGTGTAGAGAGAGAGTGAGGGGGTAACCAGATAGAGATGGTGAGTAGGTGAGGGGTAGAAAGAGTGAGGGGGTAACCAGAGGGACATGGTGAGTAGGTGAGGGGTAGAAAGAGTGAGGGGGTAACCAGAGGGTGATGGTGAGTCGGTGACGGGAAGAGAGTGAGGGGGGAACCAGAGGGAGATTGTGAGTAGGTGAGGGGTAGACAGAGAGTGAGGGGGGAACCAGAGGGAGATGGTGAGTAGGTGACGGGCAGAGAGAGAGTGAGGGGGGAAGCAGAGAGAGATGGTGAGTAGGTGAGGGGCAGAGAGAGAGTGAGGGGGGAGCCAGAGAGAGAGATGGTGTGTAGGTGAGGGGTAGAGAGAGAGTGAGGGGGTAACCAGAGGGAGACGGTGAGTAGGTGAGGGGTAGCAAAAAAGTGAGGGGGGAACCAGAGGGAGATTGTGAGTAGGTGAGGGGTAGAGAGAGGATGGAGGGAACCAGAGGGAGATGGTGAGTAGGTGAGGGGTCGAGAGAGAGTGAAGGGTGAACCAGAGGGAGATGGTGAGTAGGTGAGGGGTAGAAAGAGTGAGGGGGTAACCAGAGGGTGATGGTGAGTCGGTGACGGGAAGAGAGTGAGGGGGGAACCAGAGGGAGATTGTGAGTAGGTGAGGGGTAGACAGAGAGTGAGGGGGGTACCAGAGGGAGCTGGTGAGTAGGTGAGGGGAAGAGAGAGAGTGAGAGGGGAACCAGAGGGAGATGGTGAGTGGGTGAGGGGTAGAGAGAGAGTAAGGGGGTAACCAGAGAGAGATGCTGAGTAGGTGAGGGGTAGAGAGAGAGTGGAGGGAACCTTTGGATGATGCTGAGTAGGAGACGGGAAGAGAGAGAGTGAGGGGGGAACCAGAGGGAGATGGTGAGGTGTAGAGAGAGAGTGAGAGGGGAACCAGAAGGAGATGGTGAGCAGGTGAGGGGTAGAGAGAGTGAGGGGGTAACCAGAGGGAGATGGTGAATAGGTGATGGGAAGAGAGTGAGGGGGGAATCAGAGGGAGATGGTGAGTAGGTGAGGGGTAGACAGAGAGTGAGGGGGGATACAGAGGGAGATGCTGAGTAGGTGAGGGAAACAGAGTGAAGGAGGAACCAGAGGGAGATGGTGAGTAGGTGAGGGATAGAGAGAGAGTGAGGGGGGAACCAGAGAGAGAGATGGTGAGTAGGTGAAGGGAAGAGAGTGAGGGGGGAACCAGAAGGAGATGGTGAGTAGGTAAGGGGTAGTGAGAGAGTGGGGGTGAACCAAAGGGAGATGCTGAGAGTGGGGGTGAACCAAAGGGGAGATGGTGAGTGGGTGAGGGGTAGAGAGAGAGAGTAAGGGGGTAACCAGAGAGAGATGCTGAGTAGGTGAGGGGTAGAGAGAGAGTGGAGGGAACCAGAGGATGATGCTGAGTAGGAGACGGGAAGAGAGAGAGTGAGGGGTGAACCAGAGGGAGATGGTGAGTAGGTGAGGGGAAGAGAGAGAGTGAGGGGGGAACCAGAGGTAGATGGTGAGTGGGTGAGGGGTAGAGAGAGAGTAAGGGGGTAACCAGAGAGAGATGCTGAGTAGGTGAGGGGTAGAGAGAGAGTGGAGGGAACCAGAGGATGATGCTGAGTAGGAGACAGGAAGAGAGAGAGTGAGGAGGGAACCAGAGGGAGATGGTGAGGTGTAGAGAGAGAGTGAGAGGGGAACCAGAAGGAGATGGTGAGCAGGTGAGGGGTAGAGAGAGTGAGGGGGTAACCAGAGGGAGATGGTGAATAGGTGATGGGAAGAGAGTGAGGGGGGAATCAGAGGGAGATGGTGAGTAGGTGAGGGGTAGACAGAGAGTGAGGGGGATACAGAGGGAGATGCTGAGTAGGTGAGGGAAACAGAGTGAAGGAGGAACCAGAGGGAGATGGTGAGTAGGTGAGGGATAGAGAGAGAGTGAGGGGGAACCAGAGAGAGAGATGGTGAGTAGGTGAAGGGAAGAGAGTGAGGGGGGAACCAGAAGGAGATGGTGAGTAGGTGAGGGGTAGTGAAAGAGTGGGGGTGAACCAAAGGGAGATGCTGAGTAGCTTAGAGGAAGAGAGTGAGAATGAAGGGGTAACCAGAGGGAGATGGTGAGTGGGTGAGGGGTAGAGAGAGAGTAAGGGGGTAACCAGAGAGAGATGCTGAGTAGGTGAGGGGTAGAGAGAGAGTGGAGGGAACCAGAGGATGATGCTGAGTAGGAGACGGGAAGAGAGAGAGTGAGAGGGGAACCAGAAGGAGATGGTGAGCAGGTGAGGGGTAGAGAGAGTGAGGGGGTAACCAGAGGGAGATGGTGAATAGGTGATGGGAAGAGAGTGAGGGGGGAATCAGAGGGAGATGGTGAGTAGGTGAGGGGTAGACAGAGAGTGAGGGGGATACAGAGGGAGATGCTGAGTAGGTGAGGGAAACAGAGTGAAGGAGGAACCAGAGGGAGATGGTGAGTAGGTGAGGGATAGAGAGAGAGTGAGGGGGAACCAGAGAGAGAGATGGTGAGTAGGTGAAGGGAAGAGAGTGAGGGGGGAACCAGAAGGAGATGGTGAGTAGGTGAGGGGTAGTGAAAGAGTGGGGGTGAACCAAAGGGAGATGCTGAGTAGCTTAGAGGAAGAGAGTGAGAATGAAGGGGTAACCAGAGGGAGATGGTGAGTGGGTGAGGGGTAGAGAGAGAGTAAGGGGGTAACCAGAGAGAGATGCTGAGTAGGTGAGGGGTAGAGAGAGAGTGGAGGGAACCAGAGGATGATGCTGAGTAGGAGACGGGAAGAGAGAGAGTGAGGGGGGAACCAGAGGGAGATGGTGAGTAGGTGAGGGGAAGAGAGAGAGTGAGGGGGGAACCAGAGGGAGATGGTGAGTGGGTGAGGGGTAGAGAGAGAGTGGAGGGAACCAGAGGATGATGCTGAGTAGGAGACGGGAAGAGAGAGAGTGAGGGGGGAACCAGAGGGAGATGGTGAGGTGTAGAGAGAGAGTGAGGGGGGAACCAGAAGGAGATGGTGAGTAGGTGAGGGGTAGAGAGAGAGTGAGGGTGAACCAGAGGGAGATGCTGAGTAGCTTAGAGGGAGAGAGTGAGAATGAAGGGGTAACCAGAGGGAGATGGTGAGGTGTAGAGAGAGAGTGAGAGGGGAACCAGAGGGAGATGGTGAGGATGAGAGTGGTAGAGACAGTCGGGGGAACCATAGGGAGCTGGTGAGTAGGTGAGGGGTAGAGAGAGTGAGGGGGTAACAAGAGGGTGATGGTGAGTATGTAAGAGGTAGAGAGAGTCAGGGGGAAACCAGAGGGAGATGGTGAGTAGGTGAGGGGTAGAGAGAGTGAGGGGTGAACCAGAGGGAGATGATGAGTAGGTGAGGGGAAGAGAGAAAGTGAGGGGGGAACCAGAGGGAGATGGTGAGTGGGTGAGGGGTAGACAGAGTGAGGGGGTAACAAGAGGGAGAAGCGAGATAGGTGAGGGGTAGAGAGAGGGTGGAGGGAACCAGAGGGAGATGGGGAGTAGGTGAGGGGAAGAGAGTGGGGGGGAGGAACAAGAGGGAGATGGTGAGTAGGTGAGGGGTAGAGAGAGAGTGAAGGGGAACCAGAGGGAGATGGTCAGTAGGTGAGCGGAAGAGAAAGAGTGAGGGAACCAGAGGGAGATGGTGTGTAGGCGTAGGGAAGAGAGTGGGGGGGGGGACCAGAGGGAGATAGTGAGAAGGTGAGGGGTAGAGAAAGTCAGGGGGGAACCAGAGGGACATGGTGAGTAGGTGAGGGGAAGAGAGAGAGTGAGGGGGTAACCAGAGGGAGATGGTGAGTAGGTCAGCGGTGGAGAGTGTGAGGGGGAAACCAGAGGGAGATGGTGAGTGGGTGAGGGGAGAGAGGGAGTGAGGGGGGAACCAGAGGGACCTGGTGAGTAGGTGAAGGGAAGTGAGTGAGAGTGAGAGGTGAACGAGAGGGAGAAGCTAGATAGGTGAGGGGAAGAGAGAGAGTGAGGGGGTAACCAGAGGGAGATGGTGAGTAGGTCAGGAGTGGAGAGTGTGAGGGGGAAACCAGAGGGAGATGGTGAGTGGGTGAGGGGAGAGAGGGAGTGAGGGGGGAACCAGAGGGACCTGGTGAGTAGGTGAAGGGAAGTGAGTGAGAGTGAGAGGTGAACGAGAGGGAGACGGTGAGTAGGTGAGGAGTAGAGAGAGAGTCAGTGGCAAACCAGAGGGAGTTGGTGAGTAGGTGAGGGATAGACAGAGTGAGGGGGGAACCATAGACAACTGGTGAGGAGGTGAGGGGTAGAGAGAGTGAGGGGGGAACCAGAGGGAGATGGTGAGTAGCGTAGGGGAAGAGAGTGAGAGTGAGGGGGTAACAAGAGGGAGAAGCTAGATAGGTGAGGGGTAGAGAGAGGGTGGAGGGAACCAGAGGGAGATGGTGAGTAGGTGAGGGGTAGAGAGGGAGTGAGGGGTGAACCAGAGGGAGATGGTGAGTAGGTGAGGGGTAGAAAGAGTGAGGGGGTAACCAGAGGGTGATGGTGAGTCGGTGACGGGAAGAGAGTGAGGGGGGAACCAGAGGGAGATTGTGAGTAGGTGAGGGGTAGACAGAGAGTGAGGGGGGTACCAGAGGGAGCTGGTGAGTAGGTGAGGGGAAGAGAGAGAGTGAGGGGGGAACCAGAGGGAGATGGTGAGTGGGTGAGGGGTAGAGAGAGAGTAAGGGGGTAACCAGAGAGAGATGGTCAATAGGTGAGCGGAAGACAGAGAATAAGAGAACCAGAGGGAGATGGTGAGTAGGTGAGGGGTAGAGAGAGAGTCAGGGGGGAACCAGAGAGAGATGGTGAGAAGTTGAGGTGAAGAGAGAGAGTGAGGGGGGAACCAGAGGGAAATGGTGAGTAAGTGAGGGGTAGAGAGTGTGAGGGGTTAACCAGAGGCAGATGGTGAGTAGGTGAGGGGTAGAGAGAGTGAGGGGGGAACCAGAGGGACATGGTGAGTAGGTGAGGGGAAGTGAGTGAGAGTGAGGGGGGAACCAGAGGGAGATTGTGAGTAACATAGGGGAAGAGAGTGAGAGTGAGGGGGTAACCAGAGGGAGATGGTGAGTAGGTGAGGGAAGATAGTGAGGGGGGAACCGCAGGGAGATGGTGAGTAGGTGAGGGGTAGAGAGAGAGTGAGGGGGAACCAGAGGGAGATTGTGAGTAGGTGAGGGGTAGACAGAGAGTGAGGGGGGAACCAGATGGAAATGGTGAGTAGGTGAGTGGTAGAGACAGTCGGGGGAACCAGAGGGAGATGGTGAGTAGGTGAGGGGTAGAGAGAGTGAGGGGGTAACAAGAGGGAGATGGTGAGTATGTAAGAGGTAGAGAGAGTCAGGGGGAAACCAGAGGGAGATGGTGAGTAGGTCAGGGGAGGAGAGACGGTGACGGGGGAATCAGAGGGAGATGGTGAGCAGGTGAGGGGTAGAGAGAGTGAGGGAACCGGATGGAGACGGTGAGTAGGTGAGCAGTAGAGAAAGAGTGAGGGGGGAACCAGAAGGAGATGGTGAGTAGGTCAGGGGTAGAGAGAGTCTCACGGGGAACCAGAGGGAGATGGTGAGTAGGTGACAGGAAGAAAGAGAGTGTGGGGGGAACCAGAGGGAGATAATGAGTGCGTGAGGGGAAGAAAGAGTGAGGGGGAAACCAGAGGGAGATGGTGAGTGGGTGAGGGGAAGAAAGAGTGAGGGGGTAACCAGAGGGAGATGGTGAGTAGCTGAGGGGAAGAGAAAGAGTGAGGGAGGAACCAGAGGAAGATGGTGAACAGGTGAGGGGAAGAGAGTGGGGGGGGGGAACCAGAGGGAGATAGTGAGACGGTGAGGGGTAGATCAGGGGGGGAACCAGAGAGAGATGGTGAGAAGTTGAGGGGAAGAGAGAGAATGAGGGGAGAACCAGAGTGAGATGGTGAGTGGGTGACGGGTAGAGAGAGATTGAGGGGGTAACCAGAGGGAGATGGTGAGTAGGTGAGGGGTAGAGAGAGGGTGGAGGGAACCAGAGGGAGATGGTGAGTAGGCGAGGGGTAGAGAGAGGGTGGAGGGTACCAGAGGGAGATGGTGAGTAGGTGAGGGGTAGAGACAGTGAGGGGGGAACCAGAGGGTGATGGTGAGTAGGTGAGAGGTAGAGAGAGAGTTAGGGGGGAACCAGAGGGAGATGGTGAGTAGCGTGGGGGAAGAGAGTGAGAGTGAGGGGGTAGCCAGAGGGAGATGGTGAGAAGGAGAGGGGAAGATAGTGAGGGGAGAACCGCAGGGAGATGGTGAGTATGTGAGGGGTAGAGAGAGAGTGAGGGGAGAACCAAAGGGAGGTGGTGAGAAGGTGAGGAGAAGAGAGAGAGTGAGGGGGGAAACAGAGGGAGATGGTGAGTAGGTGAGGGGAAGAGAATGAGGGGGTAACCAGAGGGAGATGGTCAGTAGGTGAGCGGAAGAGAGGGAGTGAGGGAACCAGACGGAGATGGTGAGTAGGTGAGGGATAGAGAGAGTGAGGGGGGAACCATAGGGAACTTGTGAGTAGGTGAGGGGTAGAAAGAGTGAGGGGGTAACCAGAGGGTGATGGTGAGTCGGTGACGGGAAGAGAGTGAGGGGGGAACCAGAGGGAGATTGTGAGTAGGTGATGGGTAGACAGAGAGTGAGGGGGGAACCAGAGGGAGATGGTGAGTAGGTGTGGGGGTAGAAAGACTGAGGGGGTAACCAGAGGGTGATGGTGAGTTGGTGTACGGGAAGAGACTGAGGGGGGAACCAGAGGGAGATGGTGAGTAGGTGACGGGCAGAGAGAGAGTGAGGGGGGAAGCAGAGAGAGATGGTGAGTAGGTGAGGGGCAGAGAGAGTGTGAGGGGGGAGCCAGAGAGAGAGATGGTGAGTAGGTGAGGGGTAGAGAGAGAGTGAGGGGGTAACCAGAGGGAGATGGTGAGTAGGTGAGGGGTAGAGAGGGAGTGAGGGGTGAACCAGAGGGAGATGGTGAGTAGGTGAGGGGTAGAAAGAGTGAGGGGGTAACCAGAGGGTGATGGTGAGTCGGTGACGGGAGTAGAGTGAGGGGGGAACCAGAGGGAGATGGTGAGTAGGTGAGGGGTAGAGAGAGAGTGAGGGGGGAACCAGAGAGAGATGCTGAGTAGGTGAGGGGTAGAGAGAGAGTGGAGGGAACCAGAGGATGATGCTGAGTAGGAGACGGGAAGAGAGAGAGTGAGGGGGGAACCAGAGGAGGATGGTGATGTGTAGAGAGAGAGTGAGAGGGGAACCAGAGGGAGATGGTGAGTAGGTGAGTGGTAGAGAGAGTGAGGGACGAACCAGAGGGAGCTGGTGAGTAGGTGAGGGGTAGAGAGAGTGAGGGGGAAGCCAGAGGGAGATGGTGAGTAGGTGATGGGAAGAGAGTGAGGGGGATATCAGAGGAAGATGGTGAGTAGGTGAGGGATAGACAGAGAGTGAGGGGGGATACAGAGGGAGATGCTGAGTAGGTGAGGGAAAGAGAGTGAGAGTGACGGGGGAACAAGAGGAAGTTGGTGAGAAGGTGAGGGGTAGAGAGAGTGAGGGAACCAGAGGGAGATGATGAGTAGGTGAGGGGTAGAGAGAGTGATGGGGTAACCAGAGGGAGATGGTGAGTACATGAAGGGAAGAGTGTGACAGTGAGGGGTTAACCAGAGGGAGATGGTGAGTATGTGAGGCGAAGAGAGAGAGTGAGGGGGGAGCCAGAGGGAAATGGTGAGTAGGTGAGGGGTAGAGAGTTGGAGGGTGTAACCAGAGGCAGATGGTGAGTAGGTGAGGGGTAGAGAGACTAAGGGGGGAACCAGAAGGACATGGTGATTAGCTGAGGGTAAGTGAGTGAGAGTGAGGGGGGAACCAGAGGGAAATGGTGAGTAGGTGAAGGTTAGAGAGAGTGAGGGGGAAACCAGAGGGAGATGGTGAGTAGCTTTGGGAAAGAGAGTGAGAGTGCCGGGGTAACCAGAGGGAGATGGTGAGTAGTTGAGGGGTAGAGAGAGAGTGAGGGGGGAACCAGAGAAAGAGATGGGGTGTAGGTGAGGGGAACAGAGTGGGGGGGAACTAGAGGGAGATGGTGAGTAGGTGAGGGGTAGAGAGGGAGTGAGGGGTGAACCAGAGGGAGATGGTGAGTACGTGAGGGAAAGAGTGTGAGAGTGAGGGGGGAACGAGAGGGAGATGGTGAGTAGGTGAGGGGTAGCAATAGAGTGAGGGGGGAACCAGAGGGAGATGGTGATTAGGTGAGGGGTACAGAGGGAGTGAGGGGTGAACCAGAGGGAGATGGTGAGTAGTTGATGGGAAGAGAGAGAGTGAGGGGAGAACCAGAGAGAGAGATGGTGAGTAGGTGAAGGGAAGAGAGTGAGAGTGAGGGGGGAACGAGAGGAAGATGGTGACTAGGTGAGGGGTGGAGAGAGAGTGAGGGGTGAACCAGAGGGAGATGGTGAGTAGGTGATGGGAAGAGAGAGAGTGAGGGGGGAACCAGAGGGAGATGGTGAGTGGGTGAGGGGTAGAGAGAGGGTGGAGGGAACCAGAGGGAGATGGTCAGTAGGTGAGCGGAAGAGAGAGAGTGAGGGGGAAACCAGAGAGAGATGGTCAGTAGGTGAGCGGAAGAGAGAGAGTGAGGAAACCAGAGGGAGATGGTGAGTATGTGAGGCGAAGAGAGAGAGTGAGGGGGAAACCAGAGAGAGATGGTCAGTAGGTGAGCGGAAGAGAGAGAGTGAGGAAACCAGAGGGAGATGGTGAGTAGGTGAAGGGTAGAGAGACAGTAAGGGGGCACCAGAGGGAGATGGTGAGTATGTGAGGCGAAGAGAGAGAGTGAGGGGGAAACCAGAGAGAGATGGTGAGAAGGTGAGGGGAAGAGAGAGAGTGAGGGGGGAACCAGAGGCAGATGGTGAGTAGGTGAGGGGTAGAGAGACTAAGGGGGGAACCAGAAGGACATGGTGATTAGCTGAGGGTAAGTGAGTGAGAGTGAGGGGGGAACCAGAGGGAAATGGTGAGTGGGTGAGGGGTAGAGACAGAGTAAAGGGGGAACCAGAGGAGGATGGTGAGGTGTAGAGAGAGAATGAGAGGGGAACCAGACGGAGATGGTGAGTAGGTGAGGGGTAGAGAGAGTGAGGGGGGAACCAGAGAGAGAGAGATGGTGAGTAGGTGAAGGGAAGAGAGTGAGGGGGGAACCAGAAGGAGACGGTGAGTAGGTGAGGGGTAGCGAGAGAGTGAGGGGTTAACCAGAGGGTGATGATGAGTAGGTGAGGGGTAGAGAGTTGGAGGGTGTAACCAGAGGCAGATGGTGAGTAGGTGAGGGATAGAGAGGGAGTGAGGGGTGAACCAGAGGGAGCTGGTGAGTAGGTGAGGGGAAGAGAGAGAGTGAGGGGGGAACAAGAGGGAGATGGTGAGGTGCAGAGAGAGAGTGAGAGGGGAACCAGAGGAGGATGGTGAGTAGGTGAGTGGGAGAGACAGTCGGGGGAACCAGAGAGAGATGGTGAGTAGCTTTGGGAAAGAGAGTGAGAGTGAGGGGGGAACCAGAGGGAGATGGTGAGCAGGTGAGGGATAGAGAGTTGGAGGGTGTAAGCAGAGGCAGATGGTGAGTAGGTGAGGGGTAGAGAGGGAGTGAGGGGGTAACCAGAGGGAGATTGTGAGTAGGTGAGGGGTAGACAGAGAGTGAGGGGGGTACCAGAGGGAGCTGGTGAGTAGGTGAGGGGAAGAGAGAGAGTGAGGGGGGAACCAGAGGGAGATGGTGAGTGGTTGAGGGGTAGAGAGAGAGTAAGGGGGTAACCAGAGAGAGATGCTGAGTAGGTGAGGGGTAGAGAGAGAGTGGAGGGAACCAGAGGATGATGCTGAGTAGGAGACGGGAAGAGAGAGAGTGAGGGGGGAACCAGAGGGAGATGGTGAAGTGTAGAGAGAGAGTGAGAGGGGAACCAGAAGGAGATGGTGAATAGGTGATGGGAAGAGAGTGAGGGGGGAATCAGAGGGAGATGCTGAGTAGGTGAGGGAAACAGAGTGAAGGAGGAACCAGAGGGAGATGGTGAGTAGGTGAGGGATAGAGAGAGTGAGGGGGGAACCATAGGGAGCTGGTGAGTAGGTGAGGGGTAGAGAGAGTGAGGGGGTAACAAGAGGGTGATGGTGAGTATGTAAGAGGTAGAGAGAGTCAGGGGGAAACCAGAGGGAGATGGTGAGTAGGTGAGGGATAGAGAGAGTGAGGGGGGGAACCATAGGGAGATGGTGAGTAGGTGAGGGGTAGCAAGAGAGTGAGGGGGGAACCAGAGGGAGATGGTGAGTAGGTGAGGGGTAGAGAGAGTGAGGGGTGAACCAGAGGGAGATGATGAGTAGGTGAGGGGTAGAAAGAGTGAGGGGGTAACCAGAGGGTGATGGTGAGTCGGTGACGGGAAGAGAGTGAGGGGGGAACCAGAGGGAGATTGTGAGTAGGTGAGGGGTAGACAGAGAGTGAGGGGGGTACCAGAGGGAGCTTGCGAGTAGGTGAGGGGAAGAGAGAGAGTGAGGGGGGAACCAGAGGGAGATGGTGAGTGGGTGAGGGGTAGAGAGAGAGTAAGGGGGTAACCAGAGAGAGATGCTGAGTAGGTGAGGGGTAGAGAGAGAGTGGAGGGAACCAGAGGATGATGCTGAGTAGGAGACGGGAAGAGAGAGAGTGAGGGGGGAACCAGAGGCAGATGGTGAGTAGGTGAGGTGTAGAGAGAGTGAGGAGGGAACCAGAGGGAGATGGTGAGGTGTAGAGAGAGAGTGAGAGGGGAAGCAGAAGGAGATGGTGAGCAGGTGAGGGGTAGAGAGAGTGAGGGGGTAACCAGAGGGAGATGGTGAATAGGTGATGGGAAGAGAGTGAGGGGGGAATCAGAGGGAGATGCTGAGTAGGTGAGGGAAACAGAGTGAAGGAGGAACCAGAGAGAGATGGTGAGTAGGTGAGGGAAACAGAGTGAAGGAGGAACCAGAGGGAGATGGTGAGTAGGTGAGGGATAGAGAGAGAGTGAGGGGGAACCAGAGAGAGAGATGGTGAGTAGGTGAAGGGAAGAGAGTGAGGGGGGAACCAGAGGAGATGGTGAGTAGGTGAGGGGTAGTGAGAGAGTGGGGGTGAACCAAAGGGTGATGGTGAGTAGATGAGGGGTAGAGAGAGAGTGAGGGTGAACCAGAGGGAGATGCTGAGTAGCTTAGAGGAAGAGAGTGAGAGTGAAGGGGTAACCAGAGGGAGATGGTGAGGTGTAGAGAGAGAGTGAGAGGGGAACCAGAGGGAGATGGTGAGTATGAGAGTGGTAGAGACAGTCGGGGGAACCATAGGGAGCTGGTGAGTAGGTGAGGGGTAGAGAGAGTGAGGGGGTAACAAGAGGGTGATGGTGAGTATGTAAGAGGTAGAGAGAGTCAGGGGGAAACCAGAGGGAGATGGTGAGTAGGTGAGGGATAGAGAGTGTGAGGGTTAACCAAAGGCAGATGGTGAGTAGGTGAGGGGTAGAGAGAGTGAGGGGGGAACCAGAGGGAGATGGTGAGTAGGTGAGGGGGGAACCGCAGGGAGGTGGTGAGTACGTGAGGGGTAGAGAGAGAGTGAGGGGGGATCCAGAGGGAGATGGTGAGTAGGTGAGGGGTAGAGAGAGGGTGGAGGGAACCAGAGGGAGATGGTGAGTAGGTGAGGAGTCGAGAGAGAGTGAAGGGTGAACCAGAGGGAGATGGTGAGTGGGTGAGGGGTAGAGAGAGAGTAAGGGGGTAACCAGAGAGAGATGCTGAGTAGGTGAGGGGTAGAGAGAGAGTGAGGGAACCAGAGGATGATGCTGAGTAGGAGACGGGAAGAGAGAGAGTGAGGGGGGAACCAGAGGGAGATGGTGAGGTGTAGAGAGAGAGTGAGAGGGGAACCAGAAGGAGATGGTGAGCAGGTGAGGGGTAGAGAGAGTGAGGGGGTAACCAGAGGGAGATGGTGAATAGGTGAAGGGAAGAGAGTGAGGGGGGAACCAGAAGGAGATGGTGAGTAGGTGAGGGGTAGTGAGAGAGTGGGGGTGAACCAAAGGGTGATGGTGAGTAGGTGAGGGGTAGAGAGAGAGTGAGGGTGAACCAGAGGGAGATGCTGAGTAGCTTAGAGGAAGAGAGTGAGAATGAAGGGGTAACCAGAGGGAGATGGTGAGGTGTAGAGAGAGAGTGAGAGGGGAACCAGAGGGAGATGGTGAGTATGAGAGTGGTAGAGACAGTCGGGGGAACCATAGGGAGCTGGTGAGTAGGTGAGGGGTAGAGAGAGTGAGGGGGTAACAAGAGGGTGATGGTGAGTATGTAAGAGGTAGAGAGAGTCAGGGGGAAACCAGAGGGAGATGGTGAGTAGGTGAGGGGTAGAGAATTGGAGGGTGTAAGCAGAGGCAGATGGTGAGTAGGTGAGGGGTAGGGAGGGAGTGAGGGGGGAACCAGAGAGAGATGCTGAGTAGGAGAAGGGTAGAGAGAGGTTGGAGGGAACCAGAGGGAGATGGTGAGTAGGTGAGGGAAAGAGAGTGAAGGAGGAACCAGAGGGAGATGGTGAGTAGCCGAGGGATAGAGAGAGAGTGAGGGGGGAACCAGAGGGAGATGGTGAGTAGGTAGAGAGAGAATGAGAGGGGAACCAGAGGGAGATGGTGAGTAGGTGAGTGGTAGAGAGAGTGAGGGGCGAACCAGAGGGAGCTGGTGAGTAGGTGAGGGGTAGAGAGAGTGAGGGGGAAGCCAGAGGGAGATGGTGAGTAGGTGATGGGAAGAGAGTGAGGGGGATATCAGAGGAAGATGGTGAGTAGGTGAGGGATAAACAGAGAGTGAGGGGGGATACAGAGGGAGATGCTGAGTAGGTGAGGGAAAGAGAGTGAGAGTGACGGGGGAACAAGAGGAAGTTGGTGAGAAGGTGAGGGGTAGAGAGAGTGAGGGAACCAGAGGGAGATGATGAGTAGGTGAGGGGTAGAGAGAGTGATGGGGTAACCAGAGGGAGATGGTGAGTACATGAAGGGAAGAGTGTGACAGTGAGGGCTTAACCAGAGGGAGATGGTGAGTATGTGAGGCGAAGAGAGAGAGTGAGGGGGGAGCCAGAGGGAAATGGTGAGTAGGTGAGGGGTAGAGAGTTGGAGGGTGTAACCAGAGGCAGATGGTGAGTAGGTGAGGGGTAGAGAGACTAAGGGGGGAACCAGAAGGACATGGTGATTAGCTGAGGGTAAGTGAGTGAGAGTGAGGGGGGAACCAGAGGGAAATGGTGAGTAGGTGAAGGTTAGAGAGAGTGAGGGGGAAACCAGAGGGAGATGGTGAGTAGCTTTGGGAAAGAGAGTGAGAGTGCCGGGGTAACCAGAGGGAGATGGTGAGTAGTTGAGGGGTAGAGAGAGAGTGAGGGGGGAACCAGAGAAAGAGATGGGGTGTAGGTGAGGGGAACAGAGTGGGGGGGAACTAGAGGGAGATGGTGAGTAGGTGAGGGGTAGAGAGAGTGAGGGGTGAACCAGAGGGAGATGGTGAGTACGTGAGGGAAAGAGTGTGAGAGTGAGGGGGGAACGAGAGGGAGATGGTGAGTAGGTGAGGGGTAGCAATAGAGTGAGGGGGGAACCAGAGGGAGATGGTGATTAGGTGAGGGGTACAGAGGGAGTGAGGGGTGAACCAGAGGGAGATGGTGAGTAGTTGATGGGAAGAGAGAGAGTGAGGGGGGAACCAGAGGGAGATGGTGAGTAGGTGAGGGGTAGCAATAGAGTGAGGGGGGAACCAGAGGGAGATGGTGATTAGGTGAGGGGTACAGAGGGAGTGAGGGGTGAACCAGAGGGAGATGGTGAGTAGTTGATGGGAAGAGAGAGAGTGAGGGGAGAACCAGAGAGAGAGATGGTGAGTAGGTGAAGGGAAGAGAGTGAGAGTGAGGGGGGAACGAGAGGAAGATGGTGACTAGGTGAGGGGTGGAGAGAGAGTGAGGGGTGAACCAGAGGGAGATGGTGAGTAGGTGATGGGAAGAGAGAGAGTGAGGGGGGAACCAGAGGGAGATGGTGAGTGGGTGAGGGGTAGAGAGAGGGTGGAGGGAACCAGAGGGAGATGGTCAGTAGGTGAGCGGAAGAGAGAGAGTGAGGGGGAAACCAGAGAGAGATGGTCAGTAGGTGAGCGGAAGAGAGTTGGAGGGGGAACCAGAGGGAGATGGTGAGTAGGTGAGGCGAAGAGAGAGAGTGAGGGGGAAACCAGAGAGAGATGGTCAGTAGGTGAGCGGAAGAGAGAGAGTGAGGAAACCAGAGGGAGATGGTGAGTAGGTGAAGGGTAGAGAGACAGTAAGGGGGCACCAGAGGGAGATGGTGAGTATGTGAGGCGAAGAGAGAGAGTGAGGGGGAAACCAGAGAGAGATGGTGAGAAGCTGAGGGGAAGAGAGAGAGTGAGGGGGGAACCAGAGGCAGATGGTGAGTAGGTGAGGGGTAGAGAGACTAAGGGGGGAACCAGAAGGACATGGTGATTAGCTGAGGGTAAGTGAGTGAGAGTGAGGGGGGAACCAGAGGGAAATGGTGAGTGGGTGAGGGGTAGAGACAGAGTAAAGGGGGAACCAGAGGAGGATGGTGAGGTGTAGAGAGAGAATGAGAGGGGAACCAGACGGAGATGGTGAGTAGGTGAGGGGTAGAGAGAGTGAGGGGGGAACCAGAGAGAGAGATGGTGAGTAGGTGAAGGGAAGAGAGTGAGGGGGGAACCAGAAGGAGACGGTGAGTAGGTGAGGGGTAGCGAGAGAGTGAGGGGTTAACCAGAGGGTGATGATGAGTAGGTGAGGGGTAGAGAGTTGGAGGGTGTAACCAGAGGCAGATGGTGAGTAGGTGAGGGATAGAGAGGGAGTGAGGGGTGATCCAGAGGGAGCTGGTGAGTAGGTGAGGGGAAGAGAGAGAGTGAGGGGGGAACAAGAGGGAGATGGTGAGGTGTAGAGAGAGAGTGAGAGGGGAACCAGAGGAGGATGGTGAGTAGGTGAGTGGTAGAGACAGTCGGGGGAACCAGAGAGAGATGGTGAGTAGCTTTGGGAAAGAGAGTGAGAGTGAGGGGGGAACCAGAGGGAGATGGTGAGCAGGTGAGGGATAGAGAGTTGGAGGGTGTAAGCAGAGGCAGATGGTGAGTAGGTGAGGGGTAGAGAGGGAGTGAGGGGGTAACCAGAGGGAGATGGTGAGTAGGTGAGGGAAAGAGAGTGAAGGAGGAACCAGAGGGAGATGGTGAGTAGCTGAGGGGTAGAGAGACAGTGAGGGGGGAACCAGAGAGAGATGGTGAGTAAGTGAGGGGTAGAGAGAGTGAGGGGGAAGCCAGAGGGAGATGGTGAGTAGGTGATGGGAAGAGAGTGAGGGGGATATCAGAGGGAGATGGTGAGTAGGTGAGGGATAGACAGAGAGTGAGGGGGATACAGAGGGAGATGCTGAGTAGGTGAGGGGTAGAGAGAGTGAGGGGGAAGCCAGAGGGACATGGTGAGTAGGTGAGGGGTAGAGAGAGTGAGGGGGAAGCCAGAGGGAGATGGTGAGTAGGTGATGGGAAGTGAGTGAGGGGGGAATCAGAGGGAGATGGTGAGTAGGTGAGGGGTAGACAGAGAGTGAGGGAGGATACAGATGGAGATGCTGAGTAGGTGAGGGGTAGAGAGAGAGTGAGGGGGGAACCAGAGAGAGAGATGGTGAGTAGGTGAAGGGAAGAGAGTGAGGGGGAACCAGAAGGAGATGGTGAGTAGATGAGGGGAAGAGAGAGTGTGAGGGTGTAACCAGAGGGAGATGGTGAGTGGGTGAGGGGTAGAGAGAGAGTGAGGGGTTAACCAGAAGGATATGGTGAGTAGGTGAGGGGAAGAGAGAGAGAGTGACGGGGGAACCAGAGGGAAATGGTGAGTAGGTGAGGGGTAGAGAGTTGGAGGATGTAACCAGAGGGAGATGGTGAGTAGGTGAGGGGTAGAGAGGGAGTGAGGGGTGAACCAGAGGGAGCTGGTGAGTAGGTGAGGGGAAGAGAGAGAGTGAGGGGGGAACCAGAGGGAGATGGTGAGGTGTAGAGAGAGAGTGAGAGGGGAACCAGAATGAGATGGTGAGCAGGTGAGGGGTAGAGAGAGTGAGGGGGTAACCAGAGGGAGATGGTGAATAGGTGATGGGAAGAGAGTGAGGGGGGAATCAGAGGGAGATGGTGAGTAGGTGAGGGGTAGACAGAGAGTGAGGGGGGGATACAGAGGGAGATGCTGAGTAGGTGAGGGAAAGAGAGTGAAGGAGGAACCAGAGGGAGATGGTGAGTAGCTGAGGGATAGAGAGAGAGAGTGAGGGGGGAACCAGAGAGAGAGATGGTGAGTAGGTGAAGGGAAGAGAGTGAGGGGGGAACCAGAGGAGGATGGTGAGGTGTAGAGAGATAGTGAGAGGGGAACCAGAGGGAGATGGTGAGTGGGTGAGTGGTAGAGATAGAGTAAGCGGGTAACCAGAGAGAGATGCTGAGTAGGAGAAGGGTAGAGAGAGGTTGGAGGGAACCAGAGGGAGATGCTGAGTAGCTTTGGGAAAGAGAGTGAGACTGACGGGGTAACCAGAGGGAGATAGTGAGTAGTTGAGGGGTAGAGAGAGTGACGAGGGAACCAGTGGGAGCTGGTGAGTAGGTGAGGAGTAGAGAGAGTGAGGGGGTAACCAGAGGGAGATGGTGAGTAGGTGAGGGGTAGAGAGAGTTAGAGGGGAACCATAGGGAAATAGTGAGTAGGTGAGGGGTAGAGAGAGTGAGGGGGTAACCAGAGGGAGATGGTGAGTAGGTGAGGGGTAGAGAGAGAGTGAGGGGGTAACCAGAGGGAGATGGTGAGTAGGTGAGGGGTAGAGAGAGAGTGAGGGGGTAACCAGAGGCAGATGGTGAGTAGGTGAAGTGAAGAGAGTTGGGGGGGGGAACCAGAGGGAGATGGTGAGAAGGTGAGGGGAAGAGAGAGAGTGAAGGGGTAACCAGAGGAAGATGGTGAGGAGGTGAGGGGTAGAGGGAGTGAGGGGTGAACCAGAGGGAGATGGTGAGTAGGTGAGGAGAAGGGGAGAGTGAGGGGGAAACCAGAGGGAGATGGTGAGTGGGTGAGGGGTAGACAGAGAGTGAGGGGGTAACAAGAGGTAGAAGCTAGGTTGGTGAGTGGTAGAAAGAGGGTGGAGGAAACCAGAGTGGAATGGTCAGTAGGTGAGCGGAAGAGAGAGAATGAAAGAACTAGAGGGAGATGAGGAGGAGGTGAGGGGAAGAGAGTGGGGGGGGGAACCAGAGGGAGATGGTGAGTAGATGAGGGGAAAAGAGAGAGTGAGGGGATAACCAGAGGGAGATGGTGAGTAGGTGAGGGGTAGAGAGTGTGAGGGTGTAACCAGAGGAGGATGGTAAGTAGGTGAGGGGTAGAGAGAGTGAGGGTGTAACCAGAGGGAGATGGTGAGTAGGTGAGGGGAAGAGAGAGAGTGAGGGGGGAACCAGAGGGAAATGGTGAGTAGGTGAGGGGTAGAGAGAGAGTGAGGGGAAACCAGAGGGAGATGGTGAGTGGGTGAGTGGTAGAGAGAGAGTAAGCGGGTAACCAGAGAGAGATGCTGAGTAGGAGAAGGGTAGAGAGAGGTTGGAGGGAACCAGAGGGAGATGGTGAGTAGGTGAGGGGTAGAGAGAGGTTGGAGGGAACCAGAGGGAGATGGTGAGTAGGTGAGGGGTAGAGAGAGTGAGAGGGGAACCATAGGGAAATAGTGAGTAGGTGAGGGGTAGAGAGAGAGTGAGGGGGTAACCAGAGGGAGATGGTGAGTAGGTGAGATGAAGAGAGTTGGGGGGGGGGGGAACCAGAGGGAGATGGTGAGTAGGTGAGGAGTAGCGAGAGAGTGAGGGGGGAACCAGAGGGAGATGGTGAGTAGGTGAGGAGTAGTGAGAAAGTGAGGGAGGAACCAGAGGGAGATGGTGAGTAGGTGAGGGATAGAGAGAGAGTGAGGGGGGAACCAGAGAGAGAGATGGTGAGTAGGTGAAGGGAAGAGAGTGAGGGGGGAGCCAGAGGAGGATGGTGAGGTGTAGAGAGATGGTGAGAGGGGAACGAGAGGGAGATGGTGAGTAGGTGAGTGGTAGAGACAGTCGGGGGAAATCAGAGGGAGATGCTGAGTAGCTTTGGGAAAGAGAGTGAGACTGACGGGGTAACCAGAGGGAGATGGTGAGTAGTTGAGGGGTAGAGAGAGTGACGGGGGAAAAAGAGGGAGCTGGTGAGTAGGTGAGGAGTAGAGAAAGTGAGGGGGTAACCAGAGGGAGATGGTGAATAGGTGAGGGGTAGAGAGAGTGAGAGGGGGTAACCAGAGGGAGATGGTGAGTAGGTGAGATGAAGAGAGTTGGGGGGGGGGGAACCAGAGGGAGATGGTGAGTAGGTGAGGGGCAGAGAGTCAGGGGGTAACCAGAGGGAGATGGTGAGTAGGTGAGGGGTAGACAGAGAGTGAGGGGGGAACCAGAGGGAGATGGTCAGTAGGTGAGTGGTAGAGAGAGAGTAACCAGAGGGAGATGCTGAGTAGGTGAGGGGTAGAGAGAGAGTGGGGTGGGGAACCAGAGGGAGATGGTGAGTGGGTGAGGGGTAGAGAGAGAGTCAGGGGTTAACCAGAGGGAGATGGTGAGTGGGTGAGGGGTAGAGAGAGAGTGAGGGGGGAACCAGAGGGAGATGGTGAGTAGGTGAGCGGTAGAGAGAGAGTGAGGGGGTAACCAGAGGGAGTTGGTGAATGGGTGAGGGGAAGCAAGAGAGTGGGGAGGAACCAGAGGGAGATGGTGAGTAGGTGAGGGGAAGAGAGAGAGTGAGGGAACCAGAGGGAGATGGTGAGTGGGTGACGGGTAGAGAGAGTGAGGGGGGAACCAGAGGGAGATGGTGAGTGGGTGACGGGTAGAGAGAGTGAGGGGGGAACCAGAGGGAGATGGTGAGTAGGTGAGGGGTAGAGAGAGTGAGGGGGTAACCAGAGGGAGATGGTGATTAGGTGAGGGGGTAACCAGAGGGTGATGGTGAGTAGGTGAGGGGAAGAGAATGAGAGTGAGGGGGGAACCAGAGGGACTTGGTGAGTAGGTGAGGGGTAGAGAGAGAGTGAGTGGGTAACCAGAGAGAGATGGTGAGTAGGTGAGGGGTAGAGAGAGAGTGAGGGGTGAACCAGAGGGAGATGGTGAGTAGGTGAGGGAGGAACCAGAGGGAGATGGTGAGTAGGTGAGGGGTAGAGAGAGAGTGGGTTGGGGAACCAGAGGGAGATGCTGAGGAGGTGAGGGGTAGAGCGAGAGTCAGGGAACCAGACGGAGATGGTGAGTAGGTGAGGGGTAGAGAGAGAGTGAGGGGGGAATGAGAGGGAGATGGTGAGTATGTGAGGGGTAGAGAGAGTGAGGGGGTAAGCAGACGGAGATGGTGAGTAGGTGAGAGGTAGAGAGAGTGAGGGGCAACCAGAGGGAGATGGTGAGTAGATGAGGGGTCAAGAGAGAGTGAGGGGGGAACCAGAGTTAGATGGTGAGTAGGTGAGAGGTAGAGAGAGTGAGGGGGTAACCAGAGGGAGTTGGTGAATGGGTGAGGGGAAGCAAGAGAGTGGGGAGGAACCAGAGGGAGATGGTGAGTAGGTGAGGGAGGAACCAGAGGGAGATGGTGAGGAGGTGAGGGGTAGAGAGAGAGTGAGGGGGGAACCAGAGAGAGAGATGGTGAGTAGGTGAGGGGTAGAGAGAGTGAGGGGGGGAACCAGAGGGACATGGTGAGTAGGTGAGGGGCAGAGAGTCAGGGGGTAACCAGAGGGAGATGGTGAGTAGGTGAGGGGTAGACAGAGAGTGAGGGGGGAACCAGAGGGAGATGGTGAGTAGGTGAGTGGTAGAGAGAGAGTAAGAGGGTAACCAGAGGGAGATGCTGAGTAGGTGAGGGGTAGAGAGAGAGTGGGGTGGGGAACCAGAGGGAGATGGTGAGTGGGTGAGGGGTAGAGAGTGAGTCAGGGGTTAACCAGAGGGAGATGGTGAATAGGTGAGCGGTTGAGAGAGAGTGAGGGGGGAACCAGAGGGAGATGGTGAGTGGGTGAGGGGTAGAGAGAGAGTGAGGGGGGAACCAGAGGGAGATGGTGAGTAGGTGAGTGGTAGAGAGAGAGTGAGGGGGGAACCAGAGGGAGATGGTGAGTAGGTGAGTGGTAGAGAGAGAGTAAGAGGGTAACCAGACGGAGATGGTGAGTAGGTGAGGGTTAGAGAGAGAGTGAGGGGGTAACCAGAGGGAGTTGGTGAATGGGTGAGGGGAAGCAAGAGAGTGGGGAGGAACCAGAGGGAGATGGTGAGTAGGTGAGCGGTAGAGAGAGAGTGAGGGGGTAACCAGAGGGAGTTGGTGAATGGGTGAGGGGAAGCAAGAGAGTGGGGAGGAACCAGAGGGAGATGGTGAGTAGGTGAGGGGAAGAGAGAGAGAGTGAGGGAACCAGAGGGAGATGGTGAGTGGGTGACGGGTAGAGAGAGTGAGGGGGGAACCAGAGGGAGATGGTGAGTGGGTGACGGGTAGAGAGAGTGAGGGGGGAACCAGAGGGAGATGGTGAGTGGGTGAGGGGTAGAGAGAGTGAGGGGGTAACCAGAGGGAGATGGTCAGTAGGTGAGGGGGTAACCAGAGGGTGATGGTGAGTAGGTGAGGGGAAGAGAGTGAGAGTGAGGGGGGAACCAGAGGGACTTGGTGAGTAGGTGAGGGGTAGAGAGAGAGTGAGTGGGTAACCAGAGAGAGATGGTGAGTAGGTGAGGGGTAGAGAGAGAGTGAGGGGTGAACCAGAGGGAGATGGTGAGTAGGTGAGGGAGGAACCAGAGGGAGATGGTGAGTAGGTGAGGGGTAGAGAGAGAGTGGGTTGGGGAACCAGAGGGAGATGCTGAGGAGGTGAGGGGTAGAGAGAGAGTGGGTTGGGGAACCAGAGGGAGATGCTGAGGAGGTGAGGGGTAGAGAGAGAGTGAGGGGGGAATGAGAGGGAGATGGTGAGTATGTGAGGGGTAGAGAGAGTGAGGGGGTATGCAGACGGAGATGGTGAGTAGGTGAGAGGTAGAGAGAGTGAGGGGCAACCAGAGGGAGATGGTGAGTAGGTGAGGGGTCAAGAGAGAGTGAGGGGGAACCAGAGTTAGATGGTGAGTGTGTGAGGGGTCAAGAGAGAGTGAGGGGGGAACCAGAGGGAGATGGTGAGTGGGTGAGGGGTAGAGAAAGAGTGCGGGGGGAACCAGAGGGAGATGGTGAATAGGTGAGGGGAAGAGAGAGAGTGAGAGGTGAACCAGAGGGAGATGGTGAGTAGGTGAGGAGTAGAGAGAGAGTGAGGGGTGAACCAGAGGGAGATGGTGAGTGGGTGAGGGGAAGAGAGAGAGTGAGAGGTGAACCAGAGGGAGATGGTGAGTAGGTGAGGAGTAGAGAGAGAGTGAGGGGTGAACCAGAGGGAGATGGTGAGTAGGTGAGGGGTCAAGAGAGAGTGAGGGGGAACCAGAGGGAGATGGAAAACGGTGGGGAGGGAATTACCAAATGTTAGAGATTTTGATGTTCATGCCATCAGATTAGATGGCACATGAGGGGATATGAACACAAAAGCACCTCAGTACCTGAACAGTCACTTGTGTATGCGTGTGGAGGGGGTCGGACTGTTTATCTCAACATGGATATGCCAGTGCAGTGCTGGTGGACATTACTGACCCTGGTGTGAGCACTGTTCACTGAATACCTTTTGCACATTAACCCAGGGGTTCAGGACAGGAGTGAGTGAGTATGTGTTTTCAACAGTGTGAGCTGTGAGTGCTCCCCACCTAGACATGGGTAAACATGAAAGTACATCAATAGGTTTCAAAAGGTACATTTAATGTCAGAGAAATAGCTTGTACACCTCTACCATGTCTCCTCTCATCCTCCTTCTCTCCAAAGAGTAAAGCCCTAGCTCCCTTAATCTCTGATCATAATGCATACTCTCTAAACCAGGCAGCATCCTAGTAAATCTCCTCTGTACCCTTTCCAATGCTTCCACATCCTTCCTATAGTGAGGCGACCAGAACTGGACACAATATTCCAAGTGCAGCCTAACCAGAGTTTTATAGAGCTGCATCATTACATCGTGACTCTTAAACTCTATCCCTTGACTTATGAAACCTAACACCCCATAAGCTTTCTTAACTACCCTATCTACCCGTGAAGCAACTTTCAGGGATTTGTGGACATGTACCCCCAGATCCCTCTGCTCCTCCACACTACCAAGTATCCTGCCATTTACATTGTATTCTGCCTTGGAGTTTGTCCTGCCAAAGTGTACCACCTAACACTTCTCCGGGTTGAACTCCATCTGCCACGTCTCAGCCCACTTCTGCATCCTATCAATGTCTCTCTGCAATCTTCGACAATTCTCTACACTATCTACAACACCACCATCCTTTGTGTCATCTTCGAACTTGCCAACCCACCCTTCTACCCCCACTTGCAGGTCGTTAATAAAAATCACAAAAAGTAGAGGTCCCAGAACCGACCCCTGTGGGACACCACTAGTCACAACCCTCCAACCCGAATGTACTCCCTCCACTATGACCCTCTGCCTTCTGCAGGCAAGCCAATTCTGAATCCACCTGGCCAAACTTCCCTGGATCCCATGCCTTCTGACTTTCTGAATAAGCCTACCATGTGGAACCTTGTCAAATGCCTTACTAAAATCCACATAGATCACATCCACTGCACTACCCTCATCTATATGATTGTGTTGGTCATTAAGCAAATGACACATTTCATTGTGTTTCGGTGTACTTGTGACAAATCAAGCCAATCTTTATCAATTAGTGAAGGGTAACCGGAAGGTCCAGGGTTGGGGGTGGGGGGGTGTTGGTCAGAAGAAAGAGACCTCAAGGGAGACACAATGGGAAGAGAGGAATACCAGTCTATAAGCAGCAGTGATAGGGTGAAGGGTCATTTTTTTCCAGTGTTGGGAATTGAAAACTAGACGTTATAACTATAAGATTAAAGGTTTATCCAATCACAGACACAAGAGAAAATCTACCCTCTCTGACCCTCCTCCGTCTCCCCGCACCCTCTCCCTTTCCCTCTCTCTCTTCCCCCTTTTCCCTCCTTCTGCCTTTCCCTCCCTCTCTCTTTCCTCTTTCTCCTCCCTCCCATCTCTCTCCCACCTCTCAGTGGGAAGGGTCAAATGGACAAGGAAATCATGTAGGGAGTGATCCCTGCGGAAAGCAGAAAGTGAGAGGGGAGGGGAGGGAAAGATGTGCTTGGTGGTGGGTTCCTGTTGGAGGTGACATTGGTCCCTCCCCACTGATGTCCCATCGGGCACTTATCCTTGCAAGTGGAACAAGTGCTACACCTGCCCCTACACCTCCTCCTTCACTACCATTCAGGGCCCCAAAGAGTCCTTCCAGGTGAGGTGACACTTCACCTGTGAGTGTGTTGAGGTCATATACTGCATCCAGTGCTCCTGGTGTGGCCTCCTGTATATCAGTGAGACCCGATGTAGATTGGAGGCCGCTTCGCCAAGCACACGAAAAGCAGGATCTCCCAATGGTCATCCATTTTAGAGGGTTATAGAGGGAGGGAGGAGGAGAGAGGGAGGGAGGTCAGAGAATGAGGTAGGGGAGAGGGAGATAGAGGGTCAGAGAGGGAGGGGGATAAGAGAGGGAGAGACACAGAGAGGGAGGGAGGGAGTCAAATAGGGAAGGAGGGGATCAGAGGAAGGGAAGAACAGATAAGAGAGGGAGGAGCAGAGAGAGGGAGGGAGGTCTGAGATAGAAGAGTGAGTCAGAGAGGGTGGAAGAGAGTCATAGAGGGAGGGAGGAGGTGAGAGAGGGAATGAGTGGGTTAGAGAGGGAGGGAGGGGGGGTGAGAGGGACAAGGGAGGTCAGAAAGTGAGGGAGGAGCAGAGAGAGAGTGGGGTGAGAGGGACGGAGGGAGGTCTGATGGAGGATGGAGCAGAAATGTGGAAGGGAGATCAGAGGGGGAGGGAAGGGGTTAACTATGGTGGGATCAGAGAGTGAGTGGGGTTAACTAGGGTGGGTGGGGTCAGAGGGAGGGAAGGGGTTAACTAGTGGGTGGGGTCAGAGGGAGGGAAGGGGTTAACTAGGGTGGGTGGGGTCAGAGGGAGGGAAGGGGTTAACTAGGGTGGGTGGGGTCATGGGGGGAGGGGGTTAACTGGGGTGGGTGGGTGGGCTCAGAGAGGGAGGGAGGGGGTTAACTGGGGTGGGTGAGGTCAGAGAGTCAAAGAGGGAGGTAGGGGGTCAGAGAGGGAGGGAGGTATATCAGTGATTGGGGTAGTGGGTTAGGGAGGGACAGAGATAGGGAGGGGATGTCAGAGAGGGAGGGAGTGGGGTCAGAGGGTGAGAGGGAGGTCAGTGACAGGGAATGGGATCAGAGGGAGGGTGTGAGGTCAGTGGGAGGGTATGAAGTCAGAGAGAGGGATGGGGTCAGAGAGGGAGGGAGTGGGGTCAGAGAGGGAGGGAAGAAGCTAAGAAGAGAGAGGGAGGTAGGGAGTGGGAGTGAGTCAGAGAGAGTTGGTCAGAGAGGGAAGGAAGGGGTCAGAGAAGGAGGAATGGGGATCAGAGATGGGGGCTTCATGGAGGGAGGTCAGTGACGGAAGGAATGGGGTCAGAGAGAGGAGGTGAGGTCAGAGAGGGAGGGGTGGTGATAGAGGGAGGGAGGGTTTGGGTTCAGGGGAGGTGTTGGGTTCAGAGCGAGGGAGTGAGATCAGAGGGAGGGAGAGATGTCAGAGGGAGGGAGAGGGATCAGAGGGAGGAAGTGGGGTCAGAGGGAGTGTGTGAGGTCGAGGGAGGGAATGGGGTCAGAGGGAGGGAGTGGGGTCAGAGAGATGGAGGGATTCAAAGCGAGAGGGAAGGAGGGAGGCCAGAGAGTTGTGAAGGAGGTCAGAGAGGGAGGGAGGAAAGGGTTCATAGGGAGGGAGTGAGGTCAGAGAGGGAGGGAGTGGGTCAGAGGGAGGGAGTGGTGTCAGAGAGGGATGGCTGTAAGTCAGGGAGCAGATGGTCAGAGAGGGAGGGGTGAGGTCCGAAGGAGGGTGTGGGGATAGAGATGGAGACATGGAGGTCCCAGTGGGAAGAACTGGGGTCAGAGAAGGAGGGAAGGGGATCCAAAAGGAAGAGAGGAGCAGAGTGGGATGGAGGGGGGTCAGAGTGGGATGGGGGGTCAGAGTGTGATGGATGGGGGTCAGAGAAAGATGTTGGGTGGGGTCAGAGTGGGAGAGCGTAGTCGGAGATGGAGAGCGGGAAGGAAGTCAGAGATAGAGGGTGGGAGGTCCAGGAGGTGGTGGTCAAAGATGGAGGAATTTCAGACAGTGGAAAGGATTCAGAGGTAAGGAGGTCCAACAGGAAGGGAGGAGAGTCAGAGAAAGACGGAATGGAGTCAGAGAGGGAGTGACGACACAGCCAGCCAGGGTGAGGGGACAGTCAGTTCCAACGGATGGCCAGGGTGAGGGGTAGTTAATTCCTCGCACACAGTCAGGGTGGGGGGGGGAGATGCCTTTGTGGGGTTGATTCACTTTGGCAAAGTGGCTCTGGAAGTGATAAGCTACTAGCGCATTGATATCAAAGTCAAACACATACAGAGTATGCCGATCCATAGTCAGTATTGCCTCCTGTCAGAAGCTGCCATCACAGATGGAGAAGATGTCTTAACCAAGGTGGGCAAAACGGCTGCAGGAAAAAGCAGAGTGGTTGAGGGAGGTTGGGGTTTAGTGAGTGGATGGCGATGGGGAATGAGAGGAAAGTGGGAGAGGAAATGATGGAGAGAGGGGAAGGCAACAGGAAGGGAGAGAGGATGGTGGAAGATATGGGGATTGGAGTGAAGGCAGAGAGAGGGAGAGAGGGAGGGAGGGGAGAGTGGGGGAGATGGAGATTGGAGTGGAGGCAGAGAGAGGGAGGGAGGGAAGAGTGGGCAGAGAGAGGCAGAGGGGAGGGAAGGCAAGGGAAAGAGGACAGAAAGTGGGGGGAATGAGGAGAAGGTAGAGAAGTGAAAGAGGGTGAGCAGGGCAGAGCGAGTGATGTTTGAAGTACTGGAATGTCATCAGTAGTTTTGGAACATTATCTAAGAAAGGATGTGCTAGCAAAGAGGAGAGTCCAAAGCAATTTCACATGAATGATCCCAGAAATGAAGCTGTTAACCTGTGACAAGTGTTTGATGGCTCTGGGCCCATAATCGCTGGAGTTTAGAAGAATGGGGGTGGGGGGATCTGGTTGAAACCTATCAAGTATTGAAAGGCCTGGGCAGTGGACTTGGAGAGGATGTTTCCTATAGTGAGAGATTCTAGGACCAGATGACACAGCCTCAGAATACAAGGACATTACTTTAGAATTGAGATAGGGAGGAGTTTCTTTAGACAGAAGAAGGTGAACCTGTGGAATTCGTTGCAAAAGACAGCTGTGGAGACCAAGTCATCGGGTATGTATAGAACAGAGGTTGATAGGGTCTTGATTAGTCAGGGTGTCAAAAGGCAGGAGAATGGGGTTGAGGGAAATAATAAATCAGTGTTTTGGATTTCAGATTTTTGAATCTGGAAGGAGATAGTTTGGGATTGCCGTAAATCCAACTCTGGTTTTATGTACTACCAGAAAGCAGTTTTTGTCTGACACTTGCTTATCACACATGTGTACTTAACAGTAAAAACCATTACATAACATTATCATGAAAATATAATGTGTGCAGGGTAACAAAAGCAACAGGGAGAATACCTGAATCAGCGGTGGAACAACAAACAACAACAGGCTTTCAGTCTCCACCACGATGCCGTGGTTTGATTACAGTTACAGTTATTTTTATGTTCAAAGTTCAAAGTAAAATTTATTATCAGAGTACATATGTATTCCTGAGATTGTTTTTCTGGGGCATACTTAGTAAATCTATAGAAGAGTAACTGTAAACAGGATCAATGGACAACAAACTATGCAAAGATAAATATAAATAAATAGCAATAAATAACGAGCATGAAATAACAAGATAAAGAGTCCTTAAAATGAGACCATCAGTTGTGGGAACACCAGAAATAGAATGAATGTAGTTATCCCCTTTTGTTCAAGAGCCTGATGGTTGAGGGGTAGTAACTGTTCTTGAACTTAGTGGTGTGAGTCCTGAGGCACCTGTACCTTCTACCTGATGGCAGCAGTGAGAAAAGAGCATGGCCTGGGTGGTGAGGATCGTTGACAGATGCTGCTTTTCTACACTAATGTTTCATGTAGATGTGTTCAATGGTTGGGAGAGTTTTACCCGTGATACACTGGGCCAAATCCATTACATTTTGTGGGATTTTCCACTCAAAGGCATTGGTGTCCCTATACCAGACCGTAATGCACAATTTCCACCACACATCTATAGAAGTTTGCCAAGATTTCGATGACACGCCAAACCTCTGCAGACTCCTGAGGAAGTAGATGCGCTGTGGTGCTTTCTTTTTAATTATATTTATATGATGGGTCCAGGACAGATTCTCTGAGAGAGTGATACCCAGGAATTTAAAGTTACTGACCCTCTCCACCTGTGATCCTCTGATGGTTACTGGCTCATGGACCTCTGGTTTCCCTTTCCTGAAGTTTACAGTTAGTTTCTTCGTCTGATGTATAAAAAACAATCAGTTTTGGTGTTAGATTTTCATTGGCTCCGATCCTCACAAATTCATCAGTGAATTTCTCTCAACACACATCAGAGTTGCTGGTGAACACTGCAGGCCAGGCAGCATCTCTAGGAAGAGGTACAGTCGACATTTCGGGCCGAGACCCTTCGTCAGGACTAACGGAAGGAAGAGCTAGTAAGAGATTTGAAAGTGGGAGGGGGAGGGGGAGATCCAAAATGATAAGAGAAGACAGGAGGGGGAGGGATGGAGCCAAGAGCTGGACAGGTGATTGGCAAAAGGGATATGAGAGGATCATGGGAAGGAGGCCCAGGGAGAAGGAAAAGGGGGAGGAGGGGAAAAATCCAGAGGATAGGCAAGGGGTATAGTGAGAGGGACAGAGGGAGAAAAAGGAGAGAGAGAAAAAATGTGTGTATATAAATAAATAACGGATGGGGTACAAGGGGGAGGTGGGGCATTAGCGCAAGTTTGAGAAGTCAATGTTCATGCCATCAGGTTGGAGGCTACCCAGATGAAATATAAGGTGTTGTTCCTCCAACCTGAGTGTGGCTTCATCTTTACAGTAGAGGAGGCCATGGATAGACATATCAGAATGGGAATGGGATGTGGAATTAAACTGTGTGGCCACTGGGAGATCCTGCTTTCTCTGGCGGACAGAGCGTAGGTGTTCAGCAAAACGATCTCCCAGTCTGCGTCGGGTCTCGCCAATATATAGAAGGCCACATCGGGAGCACCGGACGCAGTATATCACCCCAGCCGACTCACCGGTGAAGTGTCGCCTCACCTGGAAGGACTGTCTGGGGCCCAGAATGGTGGTAAGGGAGGAAGTGTAAGGGCACGTGTAGCACTTGTTCCACTTACAAGGATAAATGCCAGGAGGGAGATCAGTGGAGAGGGATGGGGGGACGAATGGACAAGGGAGTTGCATAGGGAGCAATCCCTGCGGAAAGCGGGGGGGGAGGGAAAGATGTGCTTGGTGGTGGGATCCCGTTGGAGGTGGTGGAAGTTACGGAGAATAATATGTTGGACCCGGAGGCCGGTGGGATGGTAGGTGAGGACCAGGGGAACCCTATTCCTAGTGGGGTGGCGGGAGGATGGAGTGAGAGCAGATGTGCGTGAAATGGGGGAGATGCGTTTGAGAGCAGAGTTGATGGTGGAACAAGGGAAGCCCCTTTCTTTAAAAAAGGAGGATATCTCCATCATCCTGGAATGAAAAGCCTCATCCTGAGAGCAGATGCGGTGGAGACGAAGGAATTGCGAGAAGGGGATGGCATTTTTGCAAGAGACAGGGTGAGAAGAGGAATAGTCCAAGCTGTCTCCAGAGATAGAGACAGAAAGATCTAGAAAGGGGAGGAAGGTGTCGGAAATGGACCAGGTAAACTTGAGGGCAGGGTGAAAGTTGGAGGCAAAGTTAATAAAGTCAACGAGCTCAGCATGTGTGCAGGAAGCAGCGCCAATGCAGTCGTCGATGTAGCGAAGAAAAAGTGGGGGACAGATACCAGAATAGGTTTGGAACATAGATTGTTCCACAAAGCCAACAAAAAGGCAGGCATAGCTAGGACCCATATGGGTGCCCATAACTACACCTTTAGTTTGGAGGAAGTGGGAGGAGCCAAAGGAGAAATTATTAAGAGTAAGGATTAATTCCGCTAGATGGAGCAGAGTGGTGGTAGGGGGGAACTGATTAGGTCTGGAATCCAAAAAGCGGAGAGCTTTGAGACCTTCCTGATGGGGGTCCCTTCCTCCACCATCAACTCTGCTCTCAAACGCATCTCCCCCATTTCACGCACATCTGCTCTCACTCCATCCTCCTGCCACCCCACTAGGAATAGGGCTCCCCTGGTCCTCACCTCCACCCCACCAGCCTCCGGGTCCAACATATTATTCTCCGTAACTTCCGCCACCTCCAACGGGCTCCCACCACTAATCACATCTTTCCCTCCCCCCCACCCCCCGCTTTCCGCAGGGATCGCTCCCTACGCGACTCCCTTGTCCATTCGTCCCCCCATCCCTCCCCACTGATCTCCCTCCTGGCACTTATCCTCATAAGCAGAACAAGTGCTACACGTGCCCTTACACTTCCTCCCTTACCACCATTCAGGGCCCCAGACAGTCCTGCCAGGTGAGGCGACACTTCACCTGTGAGTCGGCTGGGGTGATATACTGCGTCCGGTGCTCCCGATGTGGCCTTTTATATATTGGCGAGACCCGATGCAGACTGGGAGATCGTTTTGCTGAACACCTACGCTCTGTCTGCCAGAGAAAGCAGGATCTCCCAGTGGCCACACATTTTAATTCCACATCCCATTCCCATTGTTATATGTCTATCCACGGCCTCCTCTACTGTAAAGATGAAGCCACACTCAGGTTGGAGGAACAACACCTTATATTCCATCTGGGTAGCCTCCAACCTGATGGCATGAACATTGACTTCTCTAACTTCCGCTAATGCCCCACCTCCCCCTCGTACCCCATCCGTTATTTATTTATATACACACATTCTTTCTCTCTCCTTTTTCTCCCTCTGTCCCTCTGACTATACCCCTTGCCCATCCTTTGGTCTCCCCCCCCCCGCCCCTTGTCTTTCTCCCTGGGCCTCCTTCCCATGATCCTCTCATATCCCTTTTGCCAATCACCTGTCCAGCTCTTGGCTCCATCCCTCTCCCTCCTGTTTTCTCCTATCATTTTGGATCTCCCCCTCCCCCTCCCACTTTCAAATCTCTTACTAACTCTTCCTTCAGTTAGTCCTGATGAAGAGTCTCGGCCCGAAATGTCGACTGTACCGCTTCCTAGAGATGCTGCCTGGCCTGCTGCGTTCACCAGCAACTCTGATGTGTGTTGCTTGAATTTCCAGCATCTGCAGAATTCCTCGTGTTTTTTTAGTGAATTTCTCTGCTGCTTTGTGATCAGCAAAGTTCAAAGTACAGCTATCATCTAAATATATACAATATACAACCTTCAGATTCGTCTCCCATCACAACAAATAGCCAATAGAATCCATTAAAAAACTGACAAACACCCAATGTGCAAACAAAAAGAACAAATCATGCAAACAATAAAAGTGAGCAAATTCCATTCCGAACTAGAGTGAGTTCACAGCCACAAAACTAAACCATTCAGAACTAAAGTTCACTAAAGTGACTTCACAGCCACTGCAGCCGATCCAGGAGCCCGTTAATTGCAGCCCACAGCCTCAGTTCAGTACAGAGACTGAGCTGCGATCCCATTCCTTGCCTCCGACCCTGACTCCCTGACACCCTGACCTTTTCAATCTGGTTTAGCACTCATTCCTCACCCTCAGTCCCAGGCCCTGCACCTCAATTCAGTCCACACATGCCAGGCTACAACCATCCTGCACCTTCAAGACTTCAGCTCATACTGCAAAAAAAACAAGCGGTTCAACACGTTCAGCTCCAAAAGGGAAGTTACATGCAGTGATTGCAGTGATTGTTGTCCAGCAAAATCTGATTAATAGAAGCTTTGTCTTTAAAGTTTTTTAAATCTTTAAAAATGTAATGCCGTGCCTTTTCTTCAATTTCTATAACACACTTCATTTTTCACTTTCTGTTTTTCATTAACCTCTGTTCAATCCATATGTGAGGTCACTTCTCAGAACTGTCTGTGATGCACACAGCCCTGGGAAACTTCCCAGGCCCTATGCAATTTTCCATTTGTGAATTCACGTCAGCACTCAAGAAAATTTTGGATTTGGGAGGTTTTTGGATTTTGGAATTTCAGGTAAGGGGTACTTGTTCTCCTAGGTCCCTCTGTTCTACAACACTCCCCAGGGCCCTGTTGTTCCCCATGGAAGTCTAGTTTGACTTCCAAAATTGCAGCAGCTCGCACTTAGCTGGATTGAATACTATTTACATTATTTAGCCCACTTAACCAGCTAATCAAGGGAGTGTCCTTTAATTTTTTTATCACCTTATTGACTGTCTACGATACCACCGACTTTCACGTCATCTATAAACTTACTAACCTTGCACACTCTCAGCCAAGCTGTTTCTAATCAAAATGAACAACGTAGGACCCTGTGGCATGCCAGTAGTCAGTGACCAAGAAACAACCCTCCACAACACGACCAACACAAGCACAAGAGGTTCTGCAGATGCTGGAAAGCTCCAATTACACACTGATGTTTGTAGTTTTGTGGTAGTACAGTGTAATGTATTAAAATTCCTACGAATTACAATAAGACTATATTTTAAAAGTGCAAAAAATAGTGCTGTTTTGCCAAAAAAAATTGAGAAACTTTTATAGCTGCACAGTGGAGAGCATCACAGCCTGGTATGGAAACACCAATGCCCAGGAATGGAACAGGCTGAAGTGGTGGATGCAGACCACACCTCCCTACCACTGAGTACATTCACATGGGGCAATGCCACAAGAAAGTGGCACCCATCACCAAGGATGCCAAAGCTCAGGCCACCCTCTCTTCTTGCTACTGCTGGTTTTCACAAATAAAACAAAGTGAGCTGTCTACCCATAACGCCAAAACCAAAACACAAAAGTGCACTAAAAAAAAAACCTTACATAACAATGTCATCATGTCAGACCATGTCAGCATTTCTGAGTTTCTCCCAATTTTGTTCCATTTCTCCCAATTACGTTCCCTACACAGGCTCCCCCCACCACCCCAGAATTCACTAAAACCGGCATTGTACGTCTGTCCGGAGCTCAGACAAGCTGCCTGTCTTCGGTCCCGTGTTCCATGGTTGGAGGAACCACAGGTGCCTCCGGCTTGTCCAGAGGTGTGCTGACACGCTCATGGTCATGTCATGATGCCAGGGACATGGCAGTGGAATCCTCCAAATCTTCGTGGGCCAGTTTAAGGCAATCTACCGAAATTTGTTTATGTGTGATAAAAGGCTTTTCTCCCTTCCAAAACAAGGAATGGGCCATCATAAGGGGACCTAAGGGGATGTTGGCATGCGTTATGGTGGACTAAAACAAATGAGATGCAATGTAGGTCAACAGGAACCCAAGATGCTGGGAGGTAGGGACAACCGGTGGAAAGGAATTGTATTTACTGAGGAGGGTGGAATGCTGTTGAGAGGCCGACCAGGTGGTTGTGACATCAGGAATGAAATCACCTGACACCCGTAACAACTGCCCGTACACCAACTCAACTGCGGATGACTGCAGGTCTTTTGGAGCTGCCTGAGCCCCAGCAGAACCCATGGGAGATGATTATGCCAACACTCACTGGTCAGGGGAGTGCTCAGAGCAGCCTTTAAGGAGCAGTGAAACCGTTCGCATAGGCCGTTGGACTGCAGGTGAAATGACGTGGTCTGATGTATCCTAACGCCAAGATTCTGGGCCATCGCAGCCCAGAGATCTGAAATGAATTGGGGACTGCGGTCAGAGGAGCCCAGCTGCAGATGAACGCCCAAGCCACGTCTGCGGTTTTCGTCGATGCTAGAGGGACAACCTCTGGCCACCTGGTGGTACAGTCCACCACGGTAAGAAGATGCATGAAACCGTGGGAGAGGGAAAAAGGACCAACAACATCCACATTGACATGGCAAAGCATCACTCAGGGTACCAATGGTGCCTGAACATATCAGTTAATTTTAGCCCAATTACACACATCCTTTCTGAGGCCGTGTCACATAAACTTTAGCGCAATGAGTTTCCAGGAGGGCTTCCGGCCCAGATGAGAGAGGCTGCATATGGAGTTGAAAACGATCAGTCTTCAGTTTGTGGGCACTATGGGGTGAGGGTGACCGGTTGAGATACTGCACAGGAGAGAAACCCCAGCTTCCTCAAACCTGATGTCAGCCATCTGCAAGCCCGTAACTGTTCTGAAAGCCTAAACCTCTGAATCAGAAACTTGGTCGGATGCCATGCCGACATAGTCATAGTGTACAGCCTCAACTTCTGACTGTGTGAGATAATCAGCCATGACATTATTTTCCCCTTGATATGTTGTGCATCAGTTGTGACCTCGATTATATAAGCCAGGTGGCGTTGCTGCCATGCAGACCAAGAGTCTGATATTTTGGCCATCAGGTGCATGAGGGATTTGTGGTCAGCAAACACTGTGAAATAGCGACCCTCTGGAAGATAGAGCAGACAGCCAGATAGAGACTGAGAAGATCAAGGTCAAATGTGCTGTATTTCCTTTCAGGGGGACAGAGCTGCTGGTTCAAGAAGGGGAGTGGCTGCCACACGCCTCTGACCAGCTGTTCATAACAGCACCCACAGCATAGTCTGAGGTGTCAGTAGTAATGGCTATAGGAGCATTGGGGAGCAGGCGCACCTGTAAGGGTTAGTCAGAAAGAACTCATTTGGTATTATTCAAAAGCCCTGATCATGTTCACTGACCAGTCAAGCACGTGATTAGGGGTATTGCCTTTAATACAGGGGGAGCACAAGTTCAGCAGCTCGCAAGATGACACGGTGACAGAAATCCACCATGCCTAAAAACTCCTGTAGTTTTTTAGTAGTGCAGGGCAGTGGGAAATCCATAACAGTGGCTACTTTTGAAGGGAGGGGTTTTGTACCTTCTGTGGGCATGTGATGGCCGAGAAAGTCAATGGTTGACAACCCAAATTCGCGTTTAGCAGAGTTAATAATCTACCCATGCTGGCTTAAGCGCTCGAAAATTGTGCCGAGAAGAGATACGTGTTCAGATTTGGATGCACTGGTGTGTCATCCAGGTCAACAAAAAGAAAGTATTAGTCTTTTAATACAGAGTCTTATCAGTTATTGGAAAGTCTGTGCTGCATTTTCAGCCCAAATGGCACACGCAGAAACTCAGAGGCCAACGGGGTAATCACAGCTATTTTGGGAATGTCCTGCAAGCACACAGGGACCTAATGGTAGCCCCTAACAAGATCAGCTTTGGAAAAAATTGACTTTCCAGCTAAATATGCTGAAAAGTCTTGAATGTGTGGGACAGGGTAATGATCCAGGGAGGTGGCCTCATAAAGGCATCGGTAATCCCCACATGGGTGGCAACCAACATCAGACTTGGGGACCAGATGAAGGGTTGAAGCCCAGGGGCTATTCGAACAGCATAAAATGCCAAGTCTTTCCCTGTTGACAAGCTCAGCCTTCATGGTTGCCAGCTTTTCTGGGTCCAGTCTACATACGCAGGCATGGGCTGGTGGGCCAGTTGTGGGAATGTGGTGCTTGACCCCATGTTTTGTGACTGTTGTGGAGAATGTGTTGGGCACATGGCCAAGTGGTTAAGGCGTTCGTCTAGTGAACTCAAGGTCGCTGGTTCGAGCCTCAGCTGTGGCAGCATGTTTGTGTCCTTGAGCAAGGCACTTAATTACACATTGCTCTAGTGTCTGTGCAAGGAGTGGCGTGCCATACAGACTTCCAATCTGCGCCTTGTAAGGCATGAAAATGCCCGACACAGGCCTCTCATGGTCTGAGTCCACGTTCCCCCTCCCTGTGGAGAATGTGGGTTTGGAGAAGTTTGGGAATTCACCCAGCAGTCCAGTAAATTCACATATGGTAGTGCATGCGCTTGCCAAGAGTCATTATGGGGAACTTACTGGGGGAGCAGGGTAACGACCCAAGGTCCCTGACATCCACAAGCCGGCAGATCTTAAGAACCACTAAATATCCTCGAGCACAAGGAAATCTGCACCGAGCAGAGGTCTAGCCACTTTTGCCAGGAAGAAGTTCCATGTGTAACATCGCCCACTGAAGCACAGAGTCACCCATCGTGTCCCATAGGTCTGATCCTGCTGCCATTGGCGACCTTCAGCAAGGTGTCTCACTCTTTGCCTTCTCATCAATAGGCGGTGCTGGCAGCATTCACTTGAGCATCCATGTCACACAGGAAGCATTGCCCTGAAAGGGTGTCTGTAATGTATAGTTGGAACCCACAGACCTCTGTTGAAGCCGCAAGGCAGTCGGCACTTCCTAGAGTTCTTGCTAAAGTGCGCATGGAAAACATACAATCCAGCGTTGTCTGTTTCACAGCCACGGGCATGCTTATGTTGCAGAGCTAGGCTGACTAAGCTTATTGAGGTAGAGAAAGGAGGAGGAATGGTTCACTGCTGCCTAGCCGAGTGTAGACTATCAGCAATCTGGGATTACATCCCAGAGTCCTGAAAGAGTTTGCTGAAGAGATGGCAGGTGCTTTGGTCATGATCTTTCAAGAATTCTGGCATGGTCCCGGAAGACTGGAAGATTGCAAATGTCATTCCACTCTTTAAGCTAGAAGGAAGGCAAAAGAGAGGAAATTATAGGCCAGGTAGCCTAACATCAGTGGTTGGGAAAGTGTTGGGAATCTATTATTAAGGATGAGGTTTTGGGTTACTTGGAGACTAATGATAAAATAAGTCAAAGTCAGCATGGTTTCTGTAAAGGGAAATCTTGCCTGACAAATCTTTTAGAGTTCTTCGAAGAAGTAACAAGCAGGGTGGACAAAGGAGAGGCAGTGGATGTCATTTACTTGGATTTTCAGAAGGTATTTGATCACGTGCCACACGTGAGGCTGTTTAACAAGATAAATCCTATGGCCTTACAGGAAAGATACTGGCGTGGATAGAGGAATGGCTGACAGGCAGGAGGCAATGAATGGGAATAAAAGGGGCCTTCTCTGGTTTGCTGCCAGTGACCAGAGGTGTTCCTCAGGAGTCAGTATTGGGACCACTACTTTTCACATATTTTGTCAATGATTTAGATAATGGAATTGGTGTTTTTGTGGCGAAGTTTGCAGATGATGTGAAGATAGGTGGAGGGATAGGTAGTGCTGAGGAAGCAATGTGATTGCAGCAGGACTTAGACAAATTGGAAGAATGGGCAAAAAAGTGGCAAATGGAATATAGTGTTGAGAAATGTAAGATAATGCGTTTTGGTAAAAGAAACAATAGCGCAGACTATTATCTAAATGGGGACAAAGTTCAAACATCAGAGATGCAGGGGGACTTAGGAGTCCTTTTGCATGACTCCCAGAAGGTTAATTTACAGGTTGAGCCTGTGGTAAAGAAGGCAAATGTAATGTTGGCATTTATTTCAAGGAGAATAGAATATAAAAGCAAGGAGACAATACTGAGCCTTTATAAGACACTAGTCAGGCTGCACTTGGAGTATTGTCGACAGTTTTGGGCCCCTTATCTCAGAAAGGATGTGTTGTCATTAGAGAGAGTCCAGAGGAGGTTCACAAGGATGATTCCTGGAATGAAAGCGTTAACATATGAGGAATGATGGGCAGTTCTGGGCCTGTACTCACTGGGGGTAGGGGCAGGGGGAAGGAATCTCATTGAAACCTACTGAATATTGAAAGGACTAGATAGGTGGATGTGGAGAGGATGTTTCCTGTGGTGGGGGTATCCAGAACTAGAGTCCACAGCCTCAAAATAGAGGGGCAACCTCTTAGAACAGAGGTAAGGAGGATATTTTTTAGAAATATAGAAAACCTACAGCACAATACAGGCCCTTCGGCCCACAAAGCTGTGCTGAACATGTCCTTACCTAAGAAATTACCTAGGGTTACCCGTAGCCCTCTATTTTTCTAAACCCCATGTACCTATCGAGGAGTCTATTAAAAGATCCTATTGAATCTGCCTCCATCACCATCGCCAGCAGCCCATTCCACGCACTCACCACCCTCTGCGTAAAAAAACTTGCCCCAATATCTCCTCTGTACCTACTTCTAAGCACCTTAAAACTGTGCCATCTCATGTTAGCCATTTCAGCCCTGTGAAAAAGTCTCTGACTATCCACAGGATCAATGCCTCTCATCATCTTATACACCTCTATCAGGTCACCTCTCATCCTCCATCGCTCCAAGGAGAAAAGGACAAGTTCACTCAACTGATTCTCATAAGGCATGCCCCCCAATCTGGGCAACATCCTTGTAAATCTCCTCTGTACCCTTTCTATAGTTTCCACATCCTTCCTGTAGTGAGGTGACCAGAACTGAGCACAGTACTCCAAGTGGGGTCTGACCAGGTTCCTATAAATCTGTAACATTTCTTCTCGGCTCTTAACCTCAATCCCAAGGTTGATGAAGGCCAATACACCATATGCATTCTTAAACACAGTCAACCTGCGCAGCAGTTTTGAGTGTCCTATGGACTCGGACCCCAAGATCCCTCTGATCCTCCACACTCCCAGAGAGTAATGAATCTGTGGAATGCTCTGCCCAGACCGCGATGGAGGCCAAGTCCGTGGGACTATTTAAAGCGGAAGTTGATCGTTTCCTGATTGGTCAGGGCATCAAAGGATATGGCAAGAAACAGGTGAGTGGGTTGAGTGGGATCCAGGATGAGCCATGACCCTAGAGCATCAGGGTCACCAATGTAGGTTTTCGTAACTAAAATGAAGTGAGGCGTTTTAGGATTAATGAGACCCGTATCACATCTTATTGATCTCCAAACCCAAACACAAAAGTGCACTAAAAATCCTTATGTAACAACATCATCACATCAGACCCGCCTTTTAAAGTGAAACCCCAATTTAAGGTCAGTGGTTGTGAATTATGTACATGTCTCCCAATTACATTACCGAACACTATTAGCATCAGGCAGGGGGTACAAAAGCTCGTGGTCCCAGACCACCAGGTACAGGAACAGTTATTATCCTACAACCATCAGACTGCTCAACCGGTATACTCTCACCAAAACTCTTAACTAATTCCACAATCTTTTTTTCATTTATAAAAATTACTTTCTCTCTCTTTTTTAAATATATATAATTAATTTGCTCAATATCTCCCTTACTGGCCGAAAGCGGCGGAGACAACTCCACAGCAGCCGGCGGCTCTTGACTCTTCCACCACCGTCGCCGTCCCACGCACTCTTTATATAACCTCGGTTGCAACCTAGCTTCGAACTAATTCCACAATCTACAGACTTACTTTCAAATACACTTGTATTCTCAGCATTTTTAAAAATTTGTACAATTTGTGTTCTTTTTGCACATTGCCTGTTTGTCAGTCTTTATTTAAAATTTTTCATAAATTCTCTGTTTGTTTGTTTATTTATTTACTTCCCTATATACACCTGAAGAAAAGTAATCTTGGGGTCGGATATGGTAACAAATTTTAGTTTGAACTTTGAATCCCAAGTACTAGAAAATCCTCCTCAAGCCTCTGATTCTCCATCCACCCGCAAACTTAAAAATGAACAGAGCATTGAATCGCCATCCTAACACAGAACACTACAGCACAGTTCAGGCTCTTCAGCGCACAACATTGTGCCGACCTTTTAACCTACACTAAAATCAAATTAATCCTTCCTTTCCACATGGCCCTCCATTTTTCTATCATCCTTGTGCCTCTCTAGGAGTCACTTATATAGCCTTAATGCACCTGCCTTCTTTGCAGGCAGACTCAAAAGCCCGCAAAGTTAATTCGGATGCAAGGATTTTCGAACAACTCTAACGACTCATGCTGCAACTGTACTGGGTACTGGTGAGGCCGCACCTGGAGTACTGTGTGCAGTTCTGGTCTCCATACTTGAGGAAGGATATGCTGGCTTTGGAGGCAGTGCAGAGGAGGTTCACCAGGTTGATTCCAGAGATGAAGGGGTTAACCTATGAGGAGAGATTGAGTCGCCCAGGACTTTACTCTGGAATTCAGAAGAATGAGAGGGAATCTTATAGAAACATACAAAATTTTGAAAGGGATAGATAAGATAGAAGTAGGAAAGTTGTTTCCATTGGTAGGCGAGATGAGAACTAGGGGACATTGCCTCAAGATTCAGGGGAGAAGATTTAGGACGGAGATGAGGAGAAACTGTTTTTCCCAGAGAGTGGTGAATCTGTGGAATTCTCCGCCCAGGGAAGCAGTTGAGGCTTCTTCACTAAATATATTTAAGATACAGTTAGATAGATTTTTACATAGTAGGGGAATTAAGGGTTATGGGGTAGATGGAGCTGAGTTTACGGACAGATCAGCCATGATCTTATTGAATGGGGGGCAGGCTCGATGGGCCAGGTGGCCTACTCCTGCTCCTATTTCTTATGTTCTTATGACTCAACAACTTTTAAGTCCATGAGGCTTCACAGAAACCATAGAAACTACAGCACAGAAACAGGCCTTTTGGCCCTTCTTGGCTGTGCCGAACCATTTTCTGCCTAGTCCCACCGACCTGAACACAGACCATATCCCTCCATACACCTCCCATCCATGTATCTGTCCAATTTATTCTTAAATGTTAAAAAAGAACCCGCATTTACCACCTCGTCTGGCAGCTCATTCCATGCTCCCACCACTCTCAGTGTGAAGAAGCCCCCGCTAATGTTCCCTTTAAACTTTTCCCCCCTCACCCTTAACCCATGTCCTCTGGTTTTTTTCTCCCCTTGCCTCAGTGGAAAAAGCCTGCTTGCATTCACTCTATCTATACCCATCATAATTTTATATACCTCTATCAAATCTCCCCTCATTCTTCTACGCTCCAGGGAATAAAGTCCTAACCTATTCAACCTTTCTCTGTAACTCACTTTCTCAAGTCCTGGCAACATCCTTGTAAACCTTCTCTGCACTCTTTCAACCTTATTTATATCCTTGCTGTAATTTGGTGACCAAAACTGAACACAATACTCCAGACAACACACATAAAAGTTGCTGGTGAACGCAGCAGGCCAGGCAGCATCTCTAGGAAGAGGTGCAGTCGACGTTTCAGGCCAAGACACTTCGTCAGAACTGGCCTCACCAATGCCTTATACAACCTCATCATAACATTCCAGCTCTCATACTCAATACTTTGATTAATAAAGACCAATGTACAAAAAGCTCTCTTTACGACCCTATCTACCTGTGATGCCACTTTTAGGGAATTTTGTATCTGTATTCCCAGATCCCTCTGTTCCACTGCACTCCTCAGTGTCTTACCATAAACCCTGTATGTTCTACCTTGGTTTGTCCTTCCAACGTGCAATACCTCACACTTGTCTGCATTAAACTCCATCTGCCATTTTTCAGCCCATTTTTCCAGCTGGTCCAAGTCCCTCTGCAGGCTCTGAAAACCTTCCTCACTGTCTACTACACCTCCAATCTTTGTATCATCAGCAAATTTGCTGATCCAATTTACCACATTGTCATCCAGATCATTAATAAAGATGACAAATAACAATGGACCCAGCACTGATCCTTGTGGCACACCACTAGTCACAGGCCTCCACTTGGAGAAGCAATTCTCTACTATCACTCTTTGGCTTCTTCCAATGAGCCAATGCCTAATCCAATTTACCACCTCTCCATGTATACCTAGTGACTGAATTTTCCTAACTAACCTCCCATGCGGGACCTTGTCAAAGGCCTTACTGAAGTCCATGTAGACAATATCCACTGCCTTCCCTTCATCCACTTTCCTGGTAACCTCCTCGAAAAACTCCAATAAGATTGGTCAAACATGACCTACCACGCACAAAGCCATGTTGACTCTCCCTAATAAGTCCCTGTCTATCCAAATGCTTGTAGATTCTGTCTCTTAGTATTCCCTCCAATAACTTACCTACTACCGACGTTAAACTTACTGGCCTATAATTTCCCGGATTACTTTTCGATCCGTTTTTAAACAATGGAACAACATGAGCCACTCTCCAATCCTCCGGCACCTCACCTGTAGACAGCGATCTTTTAAATATTTCTGCCAGGGCCCCTGCAATTTCAACACTAGTCTCCTTCAAGGTCCGAGGGAACACCCTATCAGGTCCCGGGGACTTATCCACTTTAATTTTCCTCAAGACAGCAAGGACCTCCTCCTTTTCGATCTGTACAGTTTCCATGATCTCACTACTTGTTTCCCTTAATTCCATAGACTTCATGCCAGTTTCCTTAGTAAATACAGACGCAAAAAACCTATTTAAGATCTCCCCCATTTCCTTTGGTTCCGCACATAGCCGAATACTCTGATCTTCAAGAGGACCAATTTTATCCCTTACAATCCTTTTGCTCTTAATATACCTGTAAAAGCTCTTTGGATTGTCCTTCACTTTGACTGCCAAGGCAACCTCATGTCTTCTTTTAGCCCTCCTGATTTCTTTCTTAAGTATTTTCTTGCACTTCTTATACTCCTCAAGCACTTTATTTACTCTCTGCTTCCTACATTGAGTTCCTGATGCACAGCCCTCAGCCAACAGGAGAGGCCACACAAGGTTTACCCAAAACATGTGCAGCCAGCAGTTTTGTAAGACAGGACAGAAAATTAGCATCAAACTTTTCCAGGGACAGCTCAGGTTAGATGCAGAGTGAAGATCTTTCTACACCACCCTGTCATACACTCCAGGGCAAGGATTGCATGGGTTAGATACAGGGTAAACCCCAGTCTATACTATCCTATCAGATCAGTAGGTTAGATACACTGTTCCAATACACAATCCTCGGCTAAGAACAACAGTGGTTACAGCCTCTGTTTGAGTATCTGAAGTTTGAGTATCACTTTGACTATTGTGAACAGTTTTGGGCCCTTTATCCGAGAAAGGATATGCTGAAACTGGAGAGGATTCAAAGGAGGTTCACGAAAATAAAAACAACAGGAATTCTGCAGATGCTGGAAATTCAAGCAACATACATCAAAGTTGCTGGTGAACGCAGCAGGCCAAGCAGCATCTGTAGGAGCACTTGATGGCTCTGGGCCAGTATTTGCTGGCATTCAGAAGACTGAGGTGGTGAACTCATTGAAGTGGATACAGCCCAGTCCATCACGGGTACAGCCTTCTCAACCATTAAGCATATGTACATGAAGCATTGTTGCAGGAAAGCAGCATCTATCATCAGGGACCCCCACCACTCAGGTCATCATCACTGCTTCCATTTCTGGGAGAACTCCTCGCATTGCCCACTGGGAACTGACATTTTTATATTATGCACACACAGGTCATGCTCTCTTCTCACAGCTACCTTCAGGTTTAAGGTATATTAACAGTTATTGCCCCTCAACCATCAGGCTCTTGAACTAGAGTGGAAAACTTCACTCAAATTCACTTGCCCCATCACTGAATTGTTCGCACAACCTATGGACTCACTTTAAGGACTTTTCATCTTATGTTCTTGATATTTATTTATTATTATTATTTCTTTTTTCCTTTTCTTTATTTTTATATTTGCAGTTTATTGTCTTTTGCACACCAGTTGTCACCCTGTTGGTGTGGTTGTTCACTGATTCTATTATGGTTATTGGAATTATTGAGTATGCCTGCAAGAAAATGAATCTCAGACTTGTATATGCTGACATATATGTACTTTGATAATACATTTACTTTGAAATTTGAACTTGATGGTGTGGGACACAAGGCTTCTGTGCCCCCCTCCAGATGACAGCAGTGAGAAGACAGCATGGCCTGGATGGCAGGGTCCTTGATGGAGAATTTTCTCTCCATTTAGAAAATTGTCGACACTTAAATTTCTTCTACCAAAGTGCATGATCATACACTTCCCAACACTGTAATCTTCCCATCTGCCATTTCTTTGCCCATTCTCCTAATCTATCTAAGTTCTTCTGCAGTCTCTCTATTTCTTCCAACTACCTGCCCTTCCACCTCATTTCATCTGTAAACTTTGCAACAAAGCCATCAATTCCATCAACATTAACATTAACATATAATGTAAATAGAATCAGTCCCAACACAGACCACTTAAGAACACCACTAGACAATGACAGCCAACCAGAAAAGGCTCCCTTTATTCCCACTCTTTGCCTCCTGTTAATCAGCCACTGCTTTACTCATGCTAGAATCTTCCCTGTTATACAGCCTTGTTAAGCAGCCTCATGTGTGGCACATTTGTCAGAGGCCTGAAACTCTAAACAAACCGATTCTCCTTTGTCTATTCTGCTTGTCATTTCTTCAAAGAATTCCAACAGATTTGTCAGGCAAGATTTTCCCTTGAGGAAACCTTGCTGACCATGGCCTATTTTATCATGTGCTTCCAAGTACCCTGAGACCTCATCCTTGATAATTGACTCCAAGATCTTGACTGAGGTCAGGCTAAGTGGCCTATAATTTCCTTCCTTCTGCCTCTCTCCCTTCTTGAAGAGTGGAGTGACATTTGCAATTTCCTGTCTTCCAGAACCATCCCAGAATCTAGTGATTCTTGAAAGATCGTTACTAATGCCTCCACAATCTCTTTAGCCGCCTCCTTCAGAACCCCAGGGTGTACACAATCTGGTGCAGGTGACTTGCTTATCTTTCAGATTCCCAATTCTCCCACGTAATGTTAATTTCAAACACTTCTTGACCCCTGACACCTGGAACTTCTACTGCACTGCTCGTGTCTTCCACGGTGAAGACTGATGCAAAGTACTGACTCAGTTCATCTGCTTTTCCATGTCCCCATTACTACTTCTCCAGGATCGTTTGCCAGTGGTCTGATATCCACTCCCCTCTCTCTTTTACACTTAACGTATCTGAAGAAACTTTTGGTGTCTTCTTTAATATTATTGGCTAGCATACTTTCATATCTTTACCTTCTATTTACCTTCTTAATGACTTTTTTAGTTGCCTTCTGTTGGTATTTGAAAGCTTCCCAATCCTCTACCTCCCCACTAATTTTTGCTCTATTATATGCCCTCTCTTTGGCTCTTATGTTGGCTTTGACTTCTCCTGTTAGCCACGGTTGTCACCTTGCCTTTACAATACTTGTTCCTCTTTGGGATTACGTATCCTGTGCCTTCTGAATGGCTTCCAGAAATTCCAGCCACTGCTGCTTTGCTGCCATCCCTACTGGTGTTCTTTTCTGGCCAACTCCTTCCTCATGCCTCTGTAATACTGATACATCTAACTTTAGCTTCTCCTTCTCAAAATACAGAATGAATCAAATCATATTATGGTTACTTGGCCCTAAGGGCTCTTTTACCTTATGCTCTCTAATCAATTATGGTTCATAGCACAACACCCAATCCACAATACCAGTGGTGACATCAGCAAACTTAAAAATGGCATTGGAGCTGTACCTAGCCACACAGTCAAAAGTGTAAAGTGAGTAGAGCAGGTGCCTTGTGTGCACCTGTGCTGGTTGAGGTTGTGGAGGAGTCAGGAACAGGCAATATCCTTCAACCAACAGGCTCCTAAACCACTCACTCACTCACCTCCCTCCAAACTGATTCCACGCCCAATGGACTTGCTTCCATGAACTCTTCAACTCATGTTCTCAGGAGTATCTATCTGTTTGTTTGTCTTTTTTTTTTGTTTTCCACATTGGTTGTCAGATTGTGTGAAATTTTTCATTGGTTCTATTATATTTCTCCATTCTACTGTGAATACTTGTAAGAAACTATATCTCAGGACAGTATATGGTCATATATATATAATTTTAGTGTAGGTTAAAAGGTCGGTACAACATTGTGGGCTGAAGAGCCTGCACTGTGCTGTAGTGTTCTGTGTTAGGATGGCGATTCAATGCTCTGTTCATTTTTAAGTTTGTGGGTGGATGGAGAATCAGAGGTTTAAGGAGAATATTCTAGTATTTGGGGTTCAAAGTAAAATTTATTACCAAAATATACCTATGTTACCATATCCTACCCCGAGATTAATTTTCTTCAGGCATATATAGGGAAGTAAATAAATAAACAAACAGTGGAATTTATGAAGAATTTTACACAAAGACTGACAAACAGCCAATGTGCAAAAGATCACAAATCGTACAAATTTTTTAAAATGCAGAGAATACAAGTTGTAAAGAGTCTTTGAAAGTGAGTCTGTAGATTGTGGAATTAGTTCAGAGTTTCGGTGAGAGTATACTGGTTGAGCAGTCTGATATTTGTAGGATAATAACTGTTCCTGTACCTGGTGGTCTGGGACCACGAGCTTTTGTACCTCCTGCCTGATGTTAATAGTGTAGGGTAATGTAAATTGGGAGACATGTACATAATTCACAACTACCGATATTAAATTGGGGTTTCACTTTAAAAGGCGGGTCTGATGTGATGATGTTGTTACATAAGGATTTTTAGTGCACTTTTGTGTTTGGGTTTGGAGATCAATAAGATGTGTTACAGGTCTCATTAATCCTAAAACGCCTCACTTCATTTTAGTTACGTAAACCTACATCGGTGACCCTGATGCTCTAGGGCGATTCCAGAGTTATTGAGCATGTTGGCCAATGCAGTTGCTTTAAAACTGCCAGAGTTTTGGGAGCAAAATGCCGTCACTTGGTTTCTACAAGCTGAGGCCCTGTTCATTCTGTGAGAAATCTCTGCAGACAACACCAAATACGTGGTAGTGTCACTCAACAACTATATCGCTGCGAGAGTGGTGAGTCTCCTGGAACACCCTCCTGAACACGATAAATACAGATTATGAAAATTCTTCTTTTACAGACTTTTGGACTATCAGAGTCTGAGTGCACCAAACAGTTGCTCTCCTTGCCCGGCCTCAGCAGTGCTAGGCCATCGGAGCTAATGGACCACAAGGTGTCTCTCCTAGGAAATCACCATCCTTGTTTTATTTTTAAGGAACACTTCATGCAGCAAATGCCTGATCAAGTTCACATAGCCTTCGCTAATGCACCTCTGAATGACGAAAAGGAGCTTGCTAGGATTAAATCATAAAACATAGGAGCAGAATTAGGCCATTCATCTTGTTGAGTCTGCTCCACCATTCAATCATGGCTCATCCTGGATCCCACTCAACCCACTCACCTGTTTCTTGCCATATCCTTTGATGCCCTGACCAATCAGGAAATGATCAACTTCCGCTTTAAATAGTCCCACGGACTTGGCCTCCATCGCAGTCTGGGAAGAGCATTCCACAGATTCATTACTCTCTGGGAGTGTGGAGGATCAGAGGGATCTTGGGGTCCGAGTCCATAGGACACTCAAAACTGCTGCGCAGGTTGACTGTGTTTAAGAAGGCATACAGTGTATTGGCCTTCATCAACCTTGGGATTGAGGTTAAGAGCCGAGAGGTAATGTTACAAATTTATAGGAACCTGGTCAGACCCCACTTGGAGTACTGTGCTCAGTTCTGGTCACCTCACCACAGGAAGGATGTGGAAACTATAGAAAGGGTACAGAGGAGATTCACAAGGATGTTGCCCAGATTGGGGGGCATGCCTTATGAGAATCAGTTGAGTGAACTTGTCCTTTTCCGCTTGGAGCGACGGAGGATGAGAGGTGACCTGATAGAGATGTATAAGATGATGAAAGGCATTGATCATATGGATAGTCAGAGGCTTTTTCCCAGGGCTGAAATGGCTAATACGAGATGGCACAGTTTTAAGGTGCTTGGAAGTAGGTACAGAGAGGATGTCAGGGGCAAGTTTTTTCACTCAGAGGGTGCTGGGTGTGTGGAATGGGCTGCCGGCGATGCTGGTGGAGGCGGATACGATAGGGTCTTTTAAGAGACTCCTCGATAGGTACATGGAGCTTAGAAAAATAGAGGGCTATGGGTAACCCTAGGTAATTTCTACGGTTAAGGACATGTTCGGCACATCATTGTGGGCTGAAGGGCCTGTATTGTGCTGTAGGTTTTCTATATTTCTAAAAAATATCCTCCTTACCTCTATTCTGAAAGGTCACCCCTCAATTTTGAGGCTGTGGCCTCTAGTTCTGGATACCCCCACCACGGAAAACAGCCTCTCCACATCCACCTATCTAGTCCTTTAAACATTCAGGAGGTTTCAATGAGATTCTTTCACCCTGCCCCCCCCCACCCACCTCTTAGCATTCTTCTGAATTTCAGTGAGTGCAGTCCCAAAACTGCCCATCGTTCCTCATATGTTAACGCTTTCATTCCAGGAATCATCCTCGTGAACCTCCTCTGGACTCTCTCTAATGACAACACATCCTTTCTGAGATAAGGGGCCAAAAACTGTTGACAATACTCCAAGTGCAGCCTGACTAGTGTCTTATAAAGGCCCAGCATTGTCTCTTTGTTTTTATATTCTATTCTCCTTGAAATAAATGCCAACATCACATTTGCCTTCTTTACCACAGGCTCAACCTGTAAATTAACCTTCTGGGAGCCTTGCAGAAGGACTTCTAAGTCCCTCTGCACCTCTGATGTATGAACCTTCTCTCCATTTAAATAATAGTCCGCACTATTGTTCCTTTTACGAAAATACATTATCATACATTTCTCAACACTGTATTCCATCTGCCACATTTCTCCCCATTCTTCCAATTTGTCTAAGTCCTGCTGCAATCACATTGCTTCCTCAGCACTACCTATCCCTCCACCTATCTTCATATCATCTGCAAACTTCGCCACAAAAACACCAATTCCATTATCTAAATCATTGACAAAATATGTGAAAAGTAGTGGTCCCAATACTGACCCCTGAGGAACACCTCTGGTCACTGGCAGCAAACCAGAGAAGGCCCCTTTTATTCCCACACAATGCGTCCTGCCCGTCAGGCATTCCTCTATCCACGCCAGTATCTTTCCTGTAACACCATAGGATTTATCTTGTTAAGCAGCCTCATGTGTGGCACATGGTCAAATACCTTCTGAAAATCCAAGTAAATGACATCCACTGCCTCTCCTTTGTCCACCCTGCTTGATACTTCCTCGAAGAACTCTAACAGAGTTTTTAGGCAAGATTTCCTTTTACAGAAATCATGCTGACTTTGACTTATTTTATCATTAGACTCCAAGTACCCTGAAACCTCATCCTTAATAATACGTTTGTAGATTCCCAACACTTTCCCAACCACTGAGGTCAGGCTAACTGGCCGATAATTTCCTCTCTTTTGCCTTCCTTCTAACCTAAAGAGTGGAATGACATTTGCAAGCTTCCAGTTTTCCGGGACCATGCCAGAATTCTTGAAAGATCATGACCAAAGCACCTGCCATCTCTTCAGCAAACTCTTTCAGGACTCTGGGATGTAATCCCAGATTGCTGATAGTCTACACTCAGCTAGGCAGCAGTGAACCATTCCTCCTCCTTTCTCTACCTCAATAAGCTTAGTCAGCCTAGCTCTGCAACATAAGCATGCCCGTGGCTGTGAAACAGACAACGCTGGATTGTATGTTTTCCATGAATTCTTTAGTAAGAACGCTTGGAAGTGCCGACCGCCTTGCAGCTTCAACAGAGGTCTATAGACACGGTGGGTTCCAACTATACATTACAGACACACTTTCAGGGCGATGTTTCCTGTGTGACATGGATGCTCAAGTGAGTGTGCTGCCAACATCAACTCTTGATGAGAAGGCAAAGAGTGAGAAACCTCACTAGAGGCCGCCAGCAGCAGCAGGATCCAGACTTATGGGACACGTAAGTCCTTGATGAAGGATGCTGTTTTCACATGACAGCGCTCCTTGTAAATGTGCTGAATGGCAGAGAAGACTTTTCCTGTGATGGAATGGGCTGCATCCTTCACTTTTGTAGACTTTTCTGTTCATGGGTACTGAAGGAGAAAAAGGCCATAGTACAGACACAGGATAAAAATCTCCCTACACTGTCCAGTTAAACCCTGGGCAGGGACAGAACAGGTCAGATACAGGGCACCATCAGTTATGCTGTTTTGATGTCCCATGATGGCACTGCAGCATAGCCAATGACCTGGTTACAATTCCCATTATCGTCTGTAAGGATCTCCGTGACCATCTGGGGTTCCTACAGATGCTTTAGCTTCCTCCCACATTCCTAGGACATGCTGTTAGGGTTAGTAAATTGTGGGCATATTATGTGGCCATTGGAACCATGGAGGAACCTGCGAAATGCCCCTAGCACATCTTCAGACATGTTGGTTGTTGATGAAAACATCACATTTCACTGTATATTTCCATGTACACATGACAAATAAAACTAATCTTTGCTCTTTACATAGTTCCCACACCCGAGGTAAATTATAGTATGCTGATGTCTCAAACAGTAATCTTTGCACTGATACGCCCATTACTGATTACCAGAAAAGCTCAACCCATTTTGTGGTCTCACGGTCCCCCGGCCGCTTGGAAGCGGGGGGGGTCTCATGAACACCCGGCCCTTTGGAAGGGGGGGTCTCACGATCCCCCGGCCCCTTGGAAGGGGGTCTCACGAACCCCCAGCCCTTTGGAAGGGGGTGGTCTCACGATCCCCCAGCCTTTTGGAAGGAGGTCTCACGATCCGCCTGTCCTGGGGTGCTTCAGTCCACCTGGTCTAGATAGAGTCACTGGGTACGACAGCACAGAAACAGGCTCTTCCGCCCATCTACTCTATGCCAAGCTGGTACTCGGCCTTGTCCCATTGAACCACACCTGGACCATATCCTTCCATACCCCAGCCATCCACATACTTAGCTAAACATCTCTTAACTGTTGCAGTCGAACCCACATCCACCACTTCCACTGTCAGAACATACCACACTCACCCACTCTCTGAGTGGAAAAGATCCCCCTCAGGTTCCCCTTAAAATTTTCACCTTTCACCCTATGACCCAACCTATAGTCTCACCCAACCTCAATGGAAAAAGCTGCTTGCACTTACCCCATCTATATCCCTCATAATTTTACGTACCTCTCATTCTGCTACACTCTAGGGAGTAAAGTTCTAACCTATTTAACTTTCCCTATAACTCAGGTCCTCAAGCCCCAGCAACATCCTTGTAAGCTCTCTCTGTTCTCTTTCAATCTTATTGTAGGCAGGTGACCAGAACCATCTCTCTCTCTCTCATTCATCATAAAACCCTCAAGTTACCCTTACCCCTCCTCTCTCAGGGGCATTAAACCAGATTCTGTGCAACCTTCCCTGATGGCTTAACTCTTTGGAACCACTTCTCATGTCTTTCAAATGCCAGGGCTGAGAGCAAGGATGTGCTGAGAAAAAGTGGCCGGCAGTTACTAACTAAGTTCAGCTCTGAAGCAGACTGGTAATTTCTGACAGCAATGGGAGACAGAAGCACAGACGAGCCCAACCAGGGAAAGGTGGGAGGGGCTGGCACTGTGAATGAAATAGATGTGTGATCAGGGCTGTCAGAAAAGCAAACACAGGCTCTCTGATACGTTACCTTGAACTTCAGTAAAAGACCAGCCACAAGCTACGTGGCACTTACAGCATAGAACAAGGCCATTCAATCCTTCTGTTCCATGCTAGCATTTCTACACCACACCAACCTATTCCCATCCCTTTCCATCTCCATTTCCTCCTCCTATTCCTGCTGTCCTGGCCCAGCATCCCCTCAAGCACATCTCTCCTGTTCACCTTTCCTTGGACGCAAATTCTACTCTCTTTATTTTGCAACAGATATCTTGGATGGAGGGGCCTCTGTTCTGGGTCTCACACCCCAGCACAATGAAGAGCTTTGATGGGATGGAGATGGAAAGTATCAACATCAACAGCCCAGACAACACCAACCCACTGCAATTCACCTACACACCCCAGCACCATCAATATCAATGGCCCAGACAATATCGACCCACTGCAATTCACCTACACACCCCAGCACCATCAATATCAATGGCCCAGACAGCATCGACCCACTGCAATTCACCTACACACCCCAGCACCATCAATATCAATGGCCCAGACAACATCGACCCACTGCAATTCACCTACACACCCCAGCACCATCAATATCAATGGCCCAGACAACATCGACCCACTGCAATTCACCTACACACCCCAGCACTATCAATATCAATGGCCCAGACAACATCGACCCACTGCAATTCACCTACACACCCCAGCACCATCAATATCAATGGCCCAGACATCAACCCACTGCAATTCACCTACACACCCCAGCACTATCAATATCAATGGCCCAGACAGCATCGACCCACTGCAATTCACCTACACACCCCAGCACCATCAATATCAATGGCCCAGACAACATCAACCCACTGCAATTCACCTACACACCCCAGCACCATCAATATCAATGGCCCAGACAACATCGACCCACTGCAATTCACCTACACACCCCAGCACCATCAATATCAATGGCCCAGACAACATCGACCCACTGCAATTCACCTACACACCCCAGCACTATCAATATCAATGGCCCAGACAACATCGACCCACTGCAATTCACCTACACACCCCAGCACCATCAATATCAATGGCCCAGACAACATCGACCCACTGCAATTCACCTACACACCCCAGCACCATCAATATCAATGGCCCAGACAACATCGACCCACTGCAATTCACCTACACACCCCAGCACCTTCAATATCAATGGCCCAGACAACATCGACCCACTGCAATTCACCTACACACCCCAGCACTATCAATATCAATGGCCCAGACAGCATCGACCCACTGCAATTCACCTACACACCCCAGCACCATCAATATCAATGGCCGAGACAACATCAACCCACTGCAATTCACCTACACACCCCAGCACCATCAATATCAATGGCCCAGACATCAACCCACTGCAATTCACCTACACACCCCAGCACTATCAATATCAATGGCCCAGACAGCATCGACCCACTGCAATTCACCTACACACCCCAGCACCATCAATATCAATGGCCCAGACAACATCAACCCACTGCAATTCACCTACACACCCCAGCACTATCAATATCAATGGCCCAGACAGCATCGACCCACTGCAATTCACCTACACACCCCAGCACCATCAATATCAATGGCCCAGACAACTTCGACCCACTGCAATTCACCTACGGTTGAAACAGGAATAAGACAGACATCATCTCCCTGGCCCGACACTTGTCTCTGGAACTCCTGGACAGTAGAGACATCCATGTCAGACTACAACTCTGTGTTCAGTACTGTAATTTCAAGCAACTTCTGGATAGAGGAGTCTACAACTGCATCCTGGACTTCCTGGCCAACAGACCACAATCAGTAAGGACAGGCAGCAACATCTCCACCGCAGCTATTCTCAACACTGCTGCCCCATAAGCTGGTGTCATCAGTCCCCTATGGGTATTTACAGGAAAATAAAATAATGTCATGAAGTTTATGAAAAAGTATAAATAACAAAGACCGACAAACAGTAACTGTGCTATAGAAGACAAATTGTGCAAATAATATAAATAAGTAAACAATACTGACCACATAGCTTGTTGAGTCCTTGAACATGAGTCTGTAGGCTGTGGAATCGGTTCAAAGCTGAGGTGAGTGAGGTTATCGATGCTGGTCCAGACGCCTGATGGTTGAAGGGTAATAACTGTTCCTGAACCTCATGGTATGGTTCACAAGGCTCCTGTACCTCCTGCCGTAAGGTAGCAGCAAGTAGAGCACAGGGCCTGGGTGGTAGGGGTCCTTGATGATGGGTGCTGCTTTCCTGTGACAGCTCTCCTTGTAAGAGTGCTCAATGAAGAGAGGGCTTTGCCTGAGATGGACTGAGCATCACAGATGCTGGTAGCTATTTCAAGAGCAAATCTGAGAGGGAATTAAATATGAATATGAGAAATGTCAATGTCCTTTGGCAGCTGTGGGTTCCAAGCACAGTCAGGCAGTCAGAGCCTGTCTCAGAGCCCGACATTGAAGTCCAAAGGGCAAAATCTGAGAGAGAGAGGACACAAGTCAGTAGGAAGGGCAGAGTAGCCAGAGTCTTGGTGTATAAAGCTTGGTGCTGGACAACAGACTGCGTGGACAGTGGGGAAACAGTCAGAAATGATGATCAGTAACTCCATCGAACTGCTTTGTTTTCAGTTCAAAGAGCTTCAAGCCGTAGAACTGTTAAACACCGCACAGATACGTGTCACTGTTCGAAACACAGGAGATGCTGCAACTCCAGAGTAACACACAGAATGTAGAGGAACTCAGCAAGTCACGCAGCATTTATGGAGAGGAATAAACAATATTTTGGGCTCAGACTCTTTAGCAAAACTGGAAAAGAAGGGGGAAGAAGTCAGAATAAGAAGGTGGGGAGGGGAAAGGAGTACAAGCTGGTAGGTGACAGGTAAGACCAGGTAGGGGTTGAAGTGAGAACCTGGGAGGTTACCCTGTAGTGTGTGATGGGACAGTGTGAAAGGAGTTTCACTCTGTGCCTGACCCTGGAGTGTGCGATAGGACGGTGTGGAAGGAGTTTCACTCTGTGTCTGACCCTGGAGTGTGTGATGGGACGGTGTGGAAGGAGCTTCACTCAGCGTCTGACCCCAGGAGAGTGTGGAGGGAGCTTCACTCTGTGTCTGACCCCCGGAAAGTGTGATTGGAGAGTGTAGAAGGAGCTTCACCCTGTATCTGACCCTGGAAGTGTTTCGGTCAATCCATAAGACTACCGCAGGAGCAGAAATGGGCCATTTGCAAATCAAGTCAGGTCTGTCATTTTAAATTGTCTGAACCCCTTTCTCCAGTCTACTCCCCATAACTTTTGACACCCTTACTAATCAAGAACCTATCAATCTCCATTTTAAATACACTCAATGACTTGGCTTCAATAGCCATCCGTGGCAACGAATTCCACAGATTCACCAACATCTGGCTGAAGAAATTCCTCTTCGTCTCTGGTCTACTTCTATTCTAAGGCTGAGCCCTCTGGTTCTAGACTCTCCAACAACATCCTCTGCACACCCACTCTAACTTAGCCTTTCAATATCCATAACGTTTCAATGATATAATCTCTTATTCTTCTAAACTCTAGCAATTACAGGCCAAGAGCCATCAAACACTCCTCACATGTTAACCACACCCACCCATGTGTGGCAACGTACCTGATGTCCATGCTCTTAGTTGCTCCAGCCTTCGCTTGGATCTCATTGGCTGTTTCCTTGGAGCTTTCATGGTGTGCTGGGTGTCGCCCTTTGAACACATGGAGGCTTGGTTCAACACACCTGTCAAACAACAGCACCAAGCATGGTTTTGTATTTTGTGCTTACCAAGCATGGTTTGTTTGGAACACATCTTCACCAGGCCCTGTCCCACCCTTACCAGATCCCTCGCCCCATTAAACCTCTGCTCTGCTATTATGACTGGCACAGAGCTGAGGAATCCTCACCTGGCACCCTGCATCCCTACCACAGATTCCTCTCCCCATTAAAACCCCCAGCATTAAGAGCCTAGTCTCAGCTCCAAAATCACCAAACTCTCCGACTCCCTCTTCAACTGTAATTCAACCCTACTCCAGGAACATCTTCGACTCCCTCTCCCTCTCTTTCAGACCACATATAACACCACCCTCTTTCACTGAGCTTCTCATGATACGGTTTGACTAGAGGATGGTTTGAGAACCACACCCCCACCCCTCCCCCTCCCCCTCCCAGCAGCTGATAGAGCCACTGCCTCGCCGCTCCAGTCACCCAGGTTTGATCCTGCTGCCTGCGTGGAGTTTGCCCATGGGTTTCCTCGGGGAATTGCAACATCCCAGAACCACGCCATTCAATCCCAGAACCATGTGCACTGTAAATTGCCCCTTGTGTAGCAGGTGGTAGAACAGATGGAAAGACTTGGTTGCAGGGAAAACAAGTTGGGGACGGGGGTGGCATTCAGCTAGAACTGGTGTGATGAGCCAAATGGACTTCTCCTATATGAAAATGCAGACTTTGTCAATGTGAAATTGCTGTTATGCAATTTCCCCTCACATTCACCTCAGCTGGAGTGAGTTCCACATTCTTCCCACCCTCTGGATAAATGAGAGGGTAGGCAATGGGAAGGGCTGATTTGGGAAGGACAAGGTAGGCGAGGGGTGCAAGAGAGAAGAAAGGATTGGCAAGCAGGGGATTGTTTCTGAATGGAAAGGGAAGCAGAAGGGAAAGATTGTTCTGGTTATTCCATTATAGGAAGGATGTCAAACCTTTAGAGAACACTTGCAAGGATGTTTTGTTATGAGATATTGTTGAGCGAACTAGGGCTTTTCTACTTGGACCAAAGGAGGATGAGGGGTGACTTAATAAAGGTGTACAAGATTATAAGAGGCATACTGTAGGTAGAATGGATATGAATAGCCAGACTTTTTCCCAAGGGCAGTATGGCTGATACTGGGGGCATCATTTTCAGGTGATTGGAGGAAAGTATAGCAGGGGTGTGTGGTCAGAGTGTTTTGTCCTTTTAAACAGGGTGTCGGGTGTCTGGAACAGGAAGTGACGCTGAAAACAAATATATTAAGGACATTTAAGAGACTCTTAGATTGGCACATGGATGAAAGGAAAATGGAGGCTATGTAGGAGGAAAGGGTTAGATTGATCTTGGAACAGGTTAAAAAATTGGGACAGCATTGTGACTGAAGGGACTATGTTCTAGATGAGGAGAGGGTGTTTGGGGAAGGAGAGGAAGTTTGGAAAGTAAAAGAGAGAATGCTGTGGGGAGGGAAAGGAGTTGGTGTTTGGGAGGTAGAGAAGGGGTGGGAATCAGTGGGGTGATTGGGTTGGTGAAAGAACATAGTTGGACAAGAAGGAGGGAGAATGGTGTGGACCAGCAAACTGAGGAGGGCAGAAGGGGGAGGGCTGAGCAGGGAGGTAGCCTGATATGAGCTTACATTGGTGACATCTCAACAAGTAGTCCTCTCCGACACCTGAGGTTCAGCCTGGGGCCACTTCCACATGCTGTTGTTCCCTGCTGCTGGACCAGCTTGCTCAGGGGGGTGGGTGGCAATTATTTTGAGGACCATGACCTTTGAGAGGTGGAAGCACTAACAGACACAAGCTGGATCTCGTTCTTCTCAAACCACTCTGTCCGGTGTTTGCCTGCTTGCCACTGTCCAATCAGACAAAAGCCTCTTGTAGAGCTCACAAGGACAAGACAGGGATGTTGGAAAGTTAACTAAAACAAAAGACATCATGTATTTACAGGATATACAAAATATGCTTTTTTATTCTGCATGGTTATTGTTTTACCTTACTCTGCAGAATACTTTAACCACTTCGAAGAATAACATCACACTCAGGAATACTTCTTCCAACTAAAACATTGCAATATTTTCAAGTCACAGTGGAGGGGCTTACAGGGAAAAATGGTAAAGTGTATTGTAAATATAGTTGTATCATGCCTGATTTTAGGTTACCTGCTAACACTGTTGCCTAATATAATTTAGTGTCTGATGTTACTTATCTGACTAAATATTTTTGCAATGGTCTGTGAGCGCTTTGAAATTCACATGGCAGAGTCTGGTTAAAACAATTAACGCAGGAGTAGTTTTTGGAAACTTTTACCCAACTTTTCAAGCTTACATCACGACATACAACCTGCTACTTTAATCTTAGCACTTCCTTTCTATCCCTCCCCCACTCGACTCTTCACTGTAACATTTCTGATTCAACGGGAGTCCCATTACTTGACATTTTAAATCAATACAATTTGCATGGAAGAATCGACCTTTCAGTAACTGAGAACTGCCAACGGATTTCTGTTAATTCTTTCACGTAACTGACTGACAGTTAGGATTCATTGTGATTTAATTCTTGGTTACATTTGATTTGGAAACCCTCAAATCCTACCCTATCGACCACAAACAGGCTGATGCCGTAAAATTATTAATGAAATCAAGGCTGCATTTAATTGCTAACAAGAGAAAATCTGCATATGCTGGAAGTCCAAGCAACATACACAAGGAACTCAGCAGTCCAGGTAGCATCAATGGAAAAAAGTACAGTCGACGTTTCAGGCCAAGACCCTTAAATAGGACTGGAGAAAAAAAAAGCTGAGGAGTAGATTTAAACTGGGGGGAGGGGAAAGGGAAACACAAGGTGATAGGTGAAACCGGGAGGAGAGGGATGAAGCAAAGAAAAGGAAGTTGCTTGGTGAAAGAGATAGAGGGCAGGAGGATGGGGAGTCTGATAGAAGAGGACAGAAGGCCATTGAAGAACGAAAAGGAGGAGGAGCACCGGGAGAGTTGGTGGGCAGGCAAAGAGAGAGAGGGAAAAGGGAATGGGGGAATGGTGAAGGGGGATTACCAGAAGTTCGAGGTCGATAGTCATGCCATCAAGTTGGAGGCAACCCAGGCAGAATATAAGGTGGTGTTCCTCCAACCTGAGTGTGGCTTCATTGCAACAGTAGAGGAGGCCATGGATAGACACGTCGGCATTGGAAGTGAAATTAAACGTGCATGAAATGGAAGAGATGCGGTTGAGGGCAGTGTTGATGGTGAAGGAAGGGAAGCCTCTTACTTTGAAAAAGGAGGTCATCTCCTTCATTCTAGAATGAAAAGCCTTATCCTAAGAGCAGATGCGACGGAGATGGAAGAATTGAGAGAAGGGGATAGCATTTTTACAAGTATCAGGGTGGGAAGAGATATAGTCCAGGTAGCTGTGAGTCAGTAGGTTTATAACAGACATCAGTAGATAAGCTGTCTCCAGAGATAGAGACAGTGATTCCGAGAAAGGGGAGGGAGGTGTCGGAAATGGACCAGTAAATTTGAGGGCGGAGTGGAAGCTGGAAGCAAAGTTGATGAGGTTGACAAGCTGGGCATGTGTGCAGGAAGCAGCAGCAATGCAGTCGTCGATGTAGCGTAGGAAAAGTGGGGGCGAACACCAGAGTGTGCTTGGAACATAGACTGTTCCACATAGCCGACGA